>NC_056737.1:1645602087-1645757087 GCF_019279795.1 Protopterus annectens | reverse complement strand
AATTAAATGAACTATACAAATCAGTTATACTGCGAAAGAATAAGTCCTAACATAAGCCTCACCATAATTCTAAAATATCAACAAAAATATTAAATATTAATCAACACAATTAAAATGACTAAAATTACTTCAGAATGTTAGAACATGAGAATGAAATCATCCACTGGGCAGGATGTACAATAAAACCTACAGAAGCAATGTAAAGGTCTAACCAGTAGATAATTTATGCAGACAAATATAAATAGAAAATAAAATGAGAAATAAAGTGGATAAATGGATGACATGGAAGGGGTCTGTTTTGTGTGAAACATTGTGTCTTGTATTGTAAAATAAAAGAGGACTATCTCAAGCAGTTTTAAACCTAAAAGTCAATATATTTCATGTGTCTCACATCAGACCTCTCCTCTTCCATGTCTGTATGGTCATACAACACATTGTTGAAGTGTATAAGCATCAAAATCAGCTCAGTTGATCTTAGCAAAACACAAACTAATCCAAACAACAAAAGCTGTGCATTTGAAGTGAGCAAAAAAAAAAAAAAAAAAAAAGAATCCAAACAATTTTCTTTTCTGATGGCTAAACACTATCCCTGAAAAACACTTCAGACCAAATTTGTCTGAATAATAATACCATTAGGGGAAAGTTTTTTTTTTTTTTTTTTTTTTACAAATGAATGTATGTGGTGAGAATAAACACAAATATATACATATATAATAATGAATATATCAAGCCACCCTGTTCACTTTATTCATGTGTGTTAACTCTAACCATAACTCTAACCCTACCCTTAGCTCTACACATTTTATTACTAAAAATACTTTCCCTAACAGTATCAGTACCAAGAATACCTTTGATCTCACTTTTACAGCTGTGGTTACTGATATAGGGCTATTATATTGGGAGAGAAGTATTCAGTGTTTTATGATGCTCTCTGTATTAGCTATTCAGTATTTTGGTGTTCTCTCTCTTGTTTGTTCTATCATTATTGTTTTTTTAAACTGAAAACTTAATGTAAAAAAGCCAAACAAACATAACATGTTAAGTCGGCAAGGGAAAGAATTATCCAAGTAAAAATGTAGTCTTCTTAGAACTATAATGTTTTTAATGTAACTTGCAAGAACTTAATCAGAAACTCACCCACAGTTCTCACAGCACATAAATACACAAACCAACATATCACATAACTAATTAAATTAATAGTCATTAAGTACAATAAGCTTAAATCACTGTTTAAACATATCCAACAAAATAACTCCTTAAATATGTTTAAAAAACATAATTGAATTCTTCTATTTAAAAAAAAAAAAACTTTTGATGTCTATAACATCATCCAGGCCAGGTGACTTGTCAGAAGATAACTGTATCTGCCATATTGCTTCCTTATCTTCAAGTCTTGTAGTATTGAAGTCACCAATTAAAGGAGAAATAACCTGCACTGTGTAAAACATAAAAAGAAAATTTCTTAAAATTACAGCAAACAGGTGCATGTATGGCCAACACATTCTTTAAGTCCTTGTTTTTGATAGCTGTAACATTGTTCATAAATATATTTAGCAAAACTTCTAACAGTTTTTCCCACATAAAAACTGGGGCAGGATTCACAAAATGCAAAGTAAACTACTTATATAGTATAACAAGTGTAACTATGTTTAGCCGAAGTCTGAGTTTTATCATGTTGCAAAATAACAGAAGTACCTTTAAAAACATATCTGCAATATTTAGTAAAAAGCAGAAAACAAATACCAGCAACTAGGATAAATGGTTTGCCTGGTAAAATGCAAATGTAACATGAAGAAATAACATAATCAAATGAACTGACACAGGGTCAAATAATACAAAAATGAGTAGTTTAATTGGGTAGCACTTTCACAAGTCAAAAGCCCACTTCTTCAGACCAAACAGAACAAATGCCCAAGTCATGCTTTGAAATACTTTTGAAATCCATGTTCCAATAGAAACAATGTGTAAGAACGTCTTGTTACATTATCAGTTACAATGTATCCAAAGCTATAAGCTAAACATCATCTTAAAGATTCTCCCCAGGATTCACTAATCCTCCATGTAAGACTAAATAAGTCTTACATGGAAACTGCAGCCTAAGATGAATACGTCAGCGTGCCATGCATATTCATGAGGGCGCAATGACTCAACTCTAAGGCTAACATGGAGTGTGCACGAGTGCAGGGGGCGTATCGGACTGCCGAGCAGTATAAATATCCACGCCCCTGCAAGTCCCTAAATCTGCAAATGTCAACTGACATGAGCGAGTCCGCTCAAATGTGTATATACCCAACACTACACTCCCCCACAGTCTAAACCCCTGTACAATTATAAAATGTAAAACTTTATTTAATTTTTTATTATCCCCGATATAGCTGCCCATATTTGCGCGTGTTTGTGTGGGTTTGCCCATTGCTTAGCTACAGTTAGCAGTTTAGACATCCAAGAGGATAATAAACTACATATATGCAAATTAAGCCAAATACCAATAGCATAGTGGTAGAGCCTTCGCACAAAGAGGAGGCATTCCCGGTTCAAGTCCCACCACTCCCCTTTCTATTTTCTGTATGAAATCTGTATAGAAAAATAATTCCTGACATTTATCTTTTAAATTTTAGTAAAAAGCATTGAAATGGCCTATGTAATAGTGAATGTATATTTTATATATATATAAGAAGGTGAATTGGTTATGCATACTGATGAATGCATAAGTAACGTATCTTAAGCAATGTGAAGCACTGCTAAGCAAAGTTTACCAGTATTAAGCATATTTAAGTATAATTGCTCATAGCTTAGCAATGCTTTAACTAGCACAATGACTTTGTGCATAGCTGCGCATTGCGCCAACTAGCGCAAACAAAACATGTTTGCGCGTAGCTGCGCACTGTGCTAAGTAGCACAACATCGGGCAACGTTGAGCAACGTAGAGCTATGCTGGGCAAAGTTGAGCAAAGTCGGCTAAACACAGCCATACGTCCTAGCCATTCAGGCCAATAGTAAAATAAAAAGCAATGACAGGCCTCGAGCCCGGGATACTGTGCACCATAATCACAATACTGAACCACTAAGCCATGACAGCTTTTGATATTCATGCACTGTCAACACACACATACATATTAATGAAAGTTTACCCAGTGCTAAGCAGGTGTGCGTTCAGCTGAGATTTTTCAAAACTGACCAATCACAAATAAGTGTGGGAAATGAGGCATATTTAAGTTCCATAGGCATGAATACTTGCCATAACTGGTTGTAGCTCCCATCTGCAGGCAGCATGGCTGGTGTTGGAGAGGGCTCTGACTTTCGAGTGCAACGGTGGGGCATTGAGGAGTCAAAAGTAATGGTTTGGCTCCTCATCCATAATCATGATGCCAGACTCCTGCAGGGCCAGTTCCAGGGCACTGAATACAAAGTGGAAGCCTGAAACCGTCTCGCACATGATTTCACCAGTGCCACAGGTGTCCCTCGGACTGGTGAGCAGGTCAGACACCTCTACACAGACCTGAAGAGACGCAAGTAGAACCAACTGAACCAGTGGATACAGGAGGCCCGTGGGATGCAAAATGCCCCACTTCTGAGTAGGTAGCCATGGAATGAAGTATGTAAGAATTGCTATTGTAGTCGATATTATGGATAGGTATATGTCTCAATATCACTTCATTTACTTCACAGTTGCAGGTGTCCGTGCTGCGAATCAGCAAGCCTATGAAGATAGGCCCCTAAGGCTGCACCACCAGACAGGTTAGTAATTATTCTGCATGTATTGTTATATAAAATAAGTGAGAGAGCCTGCAAAAAAGTGTTGTAGCCCAATAAAGAAGGCATAATAAGTCTTGAATAACCTCTCTGCATGTACTGTTATGTAAAATAAGTGAGAGAGCCTGAAAAAGAGTGTTGTAACCCATTAATAAAGGTATAATACATCTTGAATAGGTCATCTGCATTCACTGTAATATCAAATAAATGAGAGAGCCTCTAGAAAACTGTGTAATGTAATTAATAAAGGTATAATTCCTGGAGTGTGTCTGTGTCACTTTCTTCGAAATGTTGTTGTACTCTTGCATTATAGAAATAGTACTGTTGTACTAAGCGCTGTCAACCCACACTTGGGTAGGTCCATATAAAGTGGATGAAGGGTGTGCCAGTAGCTGTTAAACATATATACAGTCCTCAATTGTTGGTTCATGGTTGGCATGTATAGGTAAATCTGGCACATGAGTAGCTTGTTATTGTGTTCCCCAGAAATGTCAGTGTGCTGCTAGAAATGTAGGGGGCTGTTAAAATATAACTGATAATGTCACCTGAACACATCCAGATATGTAGATATATAAATATAAATAAAATATATAAATACGTAGCAGTAACATCTGCATCCTGGACAGTTTGTATGTCAGATACATGTCAGGTATATAAGGAACTAGCAAAACCCATTTCAAAATGTAAAGGACATTGCCTAGTGTAATAATACATGTAGGGGATATATACCCGCAGTCAATAGGAATGTAGTGTAAACTATAAGTAGATATAAGTAGTTAATGGAGGCATCTTTTTACACCCTACTGTATGTGCATAAACAATGCAATTCCACACCTCAATGGGTATGTCTACTCTCAAAACATTTGTTGGGACATATGTGCTATTGGTTTATAAATATCTGCATTTACTTTGATGCATGTGCCCTGTTCAAATACCACAATCTTGGTGGCCTGTTGCCACCAATCAATCCTGCATGCTGTTGGAATGTCCACTGTTGTTCTATATATGCATGTGTTGTGCTTGCTGTTCAACTGTTGGAACTCTGGTGTGTTGGGTTAATTGGAATACTACTGCATGCTGTTACAACTAATTTGGAATGCTGTTGGCTGTTACCAACTCATATTGTCATTAAATCCTCCTAAACATAGAACGCATGGGAAGGCCGGTCCCAGCAGACCCACCTGTCCCACCTCAGCTGGCGATGGCACCTGGCACCAGCAGGTCTGGTGCCCAGCCCTGGACCTCCTCCTCTGTTGGCCCTGTGCCACCTTCGGGTGGAAGTGCTGCAGGGGATGGGGCTCATCCCCCCCTGCAAGCGTGGCTGGAGGAGGGCCACCTATCAACCTGTGAACGGTCAGGGCTGTGGTGCATAGGGAGATTGAGCGTTCAGTCGCTGATCCTCTATGCCAGCTTGAGGCACTTGTGGCGCAACTCAGGGGTGATCCTGCCCCTCCTATGCAGCCCGAAGCACAGCCACCCTCTGGGCTGTGAAGGTGCAGTGGTGACTGCCCATGGGTGGGGATCTCAGTTCCACTGCTGCTATCTGTGGGCTCATGGGCTTGCGATTTCCAAACATCCTTCCCCGTCAATGGTGTTCACCCACCACATGTGTCATATTCCACCCCTGTATGTGTCTTGTTTGTCTTGTCTGCTTACCTGCCCAACCTACCACCCCAAATATAACTACTTCCCCTACCCCACATTTCACTCTCACCTGAAAAAAAAAGGGCAATCTGCTCCCAAAAAAAAATTACGCCCCATACATAGCTGCCCATTTTGTACACATGTCCGCTGGACACATAAACTGATATTTAATTGGCAGTACAACATACTTTGTTGTCCTCACCCCTCTCTCAGTGGTGGAAGGTTCCAAATTTCTTTCCAAATTTCTAGCATATGCACAGCTGTTGCTGTTAAAGAAATGGGCAGCTATGGTCCTTTCCTACACCCGTCCTGCACATCCTGAGCTGTTTTCCCTACTGTCTGTCCCTCTTTGTGCCCCTTTTTCACCACTATCTCCCCATTTTCTTTTCTTTTAAGGAAATGAGCACGGGTTTTAGCGGGAGTAAGCACTTTTAAGCAGTAGTTAGCGGGTTCGCGCGAGTGTCCACTTGTGTGCGCTTAGCTAAGTATTGCTAAGCTTTGCACAAACCTGCGCAAACCCATTTACAACTGCTTAAAAGTGCCTTAGTCACCCTGCATGTGAGGGCCCTTGTTCTGCTCAGCAGCAAAATAAAACACCACTATCAGTCTCGAACCCTGGACCTTGGACACACTAGACTGCATGAAGTACCACTAAGCCACAGTAGATATACAGCAGGTTGTTGCTGAAATATATATATCATGCATCAGAATGAGTAAATGTAAATGAAAGATAGGAATGCCATAACACAAAACCTGTTCTGTGGAACTATACCAGCAGTTGTTGTGGAATTGCACTACATGACTGTGATAACAGAACCAGACATTCTAGCAGTAAATAATGTTAGAGCAGCACTTTAAAACTCCCACACAGTATCATAGCAGAACAATCCCCATTCAAACGTACAAAATACCTGTGCGTACAGGGTCCAGCAAGGATGTAGGTAGGCATAGTCAGTACTGGAATTGTCCAGCTTTCATGAACATCCTGTGCTAATGTCAATAACAAAAAAGCACAAACTGTGCAGAAGTGAGTCCATTAATATTCACAGTATAGCAGTTCACAAACAGTTCATGTGCCAAATGAATACATCTCAATAACTACGTATGTATGGCAGCTAATTGTATAAGTAGAAAAGAAACTAGATACTCCCATGTCTTGTGTTAGCATTTGTAGGGTTGAGTACAATTGTACACTGACAACTGTGTACTGGAAGTGGCATCATTCAGGTCTGAGTTCAACATTCAAATCACTGGCTACACCCCTAGCTTCAGATATAAGAAGTATACCAACTTTCTGACTTACACAACGGTGTCCACAGCAAACAAGCATGGGCCCCACTTTGGAAAGCTGAAAGGGCTACGCCTACCTAACTTAGCAATTTATAGCATTGGGTTGCTATGACAGTGATTACTGCAATTACCACACAGCAGGCTGCATGCAATTACCAAATGGTGGCCACCAATTGGTGCAGAGGCTATCACATGCACATGTGCAGATACCTATAAAAGCAGGCTGTACTTGCTGTCCACGCATGCAATCATTTCATTACAGCTATGGAGAGAGAGAGAGAGAGACACACACACACACAGACACAGACAGACACCGACATCTACAACAACAGCAACAGCAACAGAAAAAATAAATATATTAAAAAAATATATATATTAAAAAAAAAATAAGATATTAAAAAAAAAATACAAAACACACGGAACTGACAAATACAAACACATACAAAGGATAGGTATGTAACAGATATGTATTTACTGGCATGTAGTAGATGTTTTTGAAGAGTGCTCTACATACTTTGAATCATCCATATGTGGCAGCAGTACGTATCTATGCACAGATTCCCTGCATAACTACTGCCATGGAGAAATCAGTGTGTAGCTGTGTGCAGTGGGATATGACTGTGACTTATGTAGCTCAGCATTAAATGTCAAACATCTGATCCATGTTATCTGTGTTCTGTACAGTAGTGTGTACAATGTCTGTTTGGGGGAGTAGCACATACAGCTATATAAACATGAATGTGACAGCGTAAGAAATGCACGATAGTCATATTAACATGTAGCTTAGCATTGGCAACAGCTGTACCAGGCTAGTATGCTAATCTAGCATTTGCAGCTATCTATACACCCTCTAATATTACTGTGTGCTCTCATGTGACACCTGTTCATGTTGCAGCAAGGCCCAACAGGTCATCCGTGAGGTCCACGGACTTACAACAGTGTGGACCTTGTGTGTGTATGGCACACACATCTGGAGAGATCTGTCTGTGTCAGATATACTAGCATCTGTACATGTGCATAGAGCAAGGGACATACTGCAACTGTTTGTGAAGGGTGAACATATATATGTTGGTGAAGGTTGTTATGTGCATATTTCTATGTAGGTTGTAGTCTCTGGCAAACAAGACAGCATAGAGTGCTGGTATATGACATGTCGTGTTTAAACGCTGTGGGTATGATTTGTCAGGTTTGCAGTGTTGCAGCCAGTGAGGCCTGCTAAAGCTACATGGGCCGAGAACACCTTCAATGCATTCCGCACAACACTGTGCAATATTATTACATAACTGTATACCTCACAACCTTCGCATAATTGATATTCCCACCATGAAAGGTGGACTGTATATGTGCCTATATGTATATCTATATGTACACCAATGGATGTTTATATATATGTGTGTATGTATATATATATATATATATATATATATATATATATATATATATATATACATATATAGGTCCTTATGACTTCGTCGACAGTTCATTTCGTTGACAGTTCATTTCATCGACAAGCATTTTAGGTGGGGGGCTTCACCCCCCACACCCCCCAATGTGGGGGGCTGTGTCCCCCACACCCCCCCTAGCTATATATATCAACTCCAGGGTCGCACAACATTGCGCAAGCGGGCAAATGCTTGTCCATGAAATGAACTGTCGGCGAAATGAACTGTCGTAGGAAGTCATAGGAACCCATATATATATATATATATATATATATATATATATATATATATATATATATATAGAGAGAGAGAGGGTCATATTTACTGCGACAGATGCCTGGTGACAAAGCCATGGACTCAAGCTCATTGTTGAAACTGTACTGGCATCCCTTCTGGCAAAATCTCTGTACCCATGAACTACCACATAGGTGGTAGTCTACTTAACACCGAAAGTGTGATAAGAGACCATGGGACATGGGAGGACAGTAGTCTCCCCTTTGATAATCACAGTGTCACACTAGTCATCTAATCTGTCTACGTGGCACACCTCATCACAAAATGTGTGTCATCCGGAGAAATATAGGTCAGTGTTCCCCTCTACTCATCACACATAAAACCCATTATAGAATACAGTGCCCTAGGTGGTATGTACCTCACAAGACATCTACAGCAACTGGAAAGGCCACAGACATACCTCACAAAGAGTAATACCAGCCTCAAACAGATGCCCTATGCAGACCATCTAAAAAACCACAGCTAGACTGTGTTGCATACCGCCTACCCAGAGGTGACATCTGCCTAACATACAAAGCTATGTCAAACCCAGAGCTGTTGGACATGCTCCACGTAAACAGATGACAATCCCTATGAGCTACACACTCTAGGGACCTAAGCCTTGTCACCTCAATTGACAGAACATGCTGTAGGGATAGATTCCTATCTCAGAGACATCCCATACTCTGGAACAAGCCACTTATCAATAGCAAACCAAGCTCCTCATTAGCAGTTGTCATGAATAATCCTGATGATTGGATGGCAGATAGGAAATACACACTGGGAATCACCTCTGTGGCTCTGCTGGACAGGGGCACGTGAAATTAAATTACATGTGTGTCAAAGGCCAGGGTAGCATATGGTTAGGCTTCTATAGGCCCTAGGGCCAATAGCCTATTACCTACCTATGAACCGATACACACCCACATGTACTTGTTGCAATAATTGCTATGTGAGGTTGACTGAGTGTGATGGTGAATGTGTTGGTGAATGTGTCCGGGGTTCTGTATATGTGTGATAGCTTAGTGGGAAACTGTTTCTGTCATGCTATTTTGTGTCCTAGCTCTGATCCCAGCAAAAGATGTGTATGCTATTGCTAGGCAGAAAAAGCAGTATGGCATACGGTCTGACGTGGTCCCTTGGTGTGGATTGGGATGTGCCATTGTAGGCTAAAGCAGTACATGTATGCTTATTGATTGGTACTGCTGGTGAATCCAAATCCCGTATGAACTGTAGTACTACCTGAAGCTGTAGGCCTAAACAGCACAGCATGGTGTATGTCCACATTGCTTGGAAAAACTGTTATGTGTGTTCCCTATAGTCCTCACAGATTACATACCTCAGGCATAATGTTTTGTAAGTACTGACACACAGTACTGTATGGTACACAGGTAAAGCTCATCTGGGTTGCCATAACTTTGTGTCTTGTATGTATGTCTGATGTGTGTGTGGGTATGCCTGTAACATGCCCTCGGTCATATGTGTGTTACAGGATATAAGTGCATATCCAGCAACATGTATATTCTAGTACAGCAGTATGCCACCTATACTAATGAATGTGCACATATGTTAGGCAGGGGTTTGCCTCCAACAACTAGTGTGGTATACAGGTAATACTGTAACTGGACTTTACAATCATTGCAATGGATGACATATTTCTTTATGCATTAGCTTGATATATACCTCCTGTGGCTAGGTGGTGCATTGTGTCACATACAGTGTGACATGTACTGTTGTATAGTCTTACATACTGGTTTCTCTTTGTTGCTGTGCAGAACATGGTCTAATATATACAGCGTGCCAGGCACTGTCAGTCAGTTGTGGTATGAGCACTTATATGTGGTATTGAAAGTGTGTATCCTCTGACAGCCAATAGGTTGCTATATATGGCAGTTCAGTGATATCTGTACTTTAGAATGTTAAGTTTGCCACATGACTTGCTCACACATATTGTTTCTTTGTCTTCCAGGGTCATGGCCCACCATCGCAATCCTACATATAGCCTAGCAAAGGATGAGCAAATAACAACCAGCCTGGTTCAGCACTACGCCCTGCTGTTCTCAAGAACAAGCCAGGACCAGCATGAGCGGATTGCATTGTGGCAAGATGTTGTCCATCGGGTAAATGACATAGGCATGCATAACGGGACATATGAGCAGGTACGCCATCACTGCAATGATTTACTTAGATATGTCTGGCAGCGTGTCTGATGGCCGTAGACAACAGCTTGCCACAGGTGGTGGGGTAGCCATCCACCCCCCCCTCACCAGAGTGGAGGAGGTGCTCCTCAGCCTGGTGGCTCCTGGCCAACAACAACAACAACAGCAAACATGTATCATCATGGAGGCCGGAGCCACCCAGCAAGTTGACACAGAGCCTGCAGGTAACATGGCATATCTGTAGACTACTGTTACCTCTGATGGTAGATCATGCATATGTTAGATGTGTACTGTGTAGTTAGAAGATGTGGAGCCTGGTGTTGTGCAATACTGATAATTTGGAACATAATCTGTAGGCCTGTGACTGTCAAGCATTGTACTACTGTAAGACTGCAAACCCACAGTAGCAATGCCACAGTTGTTTCCACTGACAAACTGTCTCATATCCTTGTAGATCCCTCTGGTGTGACAGCAAGGCAGCAGACCTATGCTGGTGAGTGTGTTCTACATTTAATATTGCATAGTATACGTGCATGTCATAGGTGAGGTGTAGGACATGTACACGTAACACACCTAATCATAATGCATGCTGTGCATGTTTGCTGTGAGACTATGCACATCCCAGTAATGTGAGCAGCTGCCTCAAACATATGCAATACACAGAGCATCCCACACAATTGTGGCAAAACTGTAGTGGACGTTGGATAGGCAGAACTGATACACATGCACACAACATACATAACATTGTCATACTCAGTACACGTTAATATGCTACACATGGCATATTCAGACACCCACTGTAAGGTCACACTCCAGTATCCCAAATGTCACCCACACAGCACACATAATATACCTGAGGAGTAGAGGCCTATCATGGGGCTGTGCGACACTCTGCAACACATGATACATTCATGTTAGGCAATGCTCCCTTTTGGGCATCTTACAAACCCATGTAACAACTGGCTGTGAAATAGTGAATGTAGCCATGGTACTGCAGTTCAGGTACAGCATGCTAGGTACCGGTCTGGCACACATTAGTAGCCTTGAGTGACCACATGATACTGCATGATGATGTCTCATGGTGCTACACTCCATCCAGTTACAGTAACCACAGTACTATGCATAGCATTCATTGCTATGCACCTCAATGTTGTGTGTGTGCAAACATTTGCACCTATACACAATATGCATAGCAATCACCATTTGTACAAAGTGACACATATATGTCTTGTAATGCTATGGAGTGTATAGGTCACATGACACACATTGGGTATGTGTGATGTTTAATGTTGCAGTTGTGTTGTAGCATGCCATGTCATGGCTGGCACTGGCATGTACACAATATGTCCTATCCTCACCATAACCACTGTACAATGGCTATGTTGAGCAATGGTATTCCATCAGGTATACATGCACCACTCATCCTGTGTGTATACATAGCATGCATGTGATAAACCTGTTCCCACAATTATCTGCTAAAGACACAGACGCTCTAATGAGAAAAGGATATGTGACACACAGATACACATCCAGCCATGGTATGTATACCTGTGAGTGATGGTGCACAGGAGATTGTAGAGCTTTCAATACTTACACAGCAATGTTGTGTCCATGTACACATTGCGTTCCAGGGTGAGGCCAATCACTGAACAACAACACACATGCATCAGAGCCATGTATACTGTTATTAGCAAGGGCTGTCTACACTCACACTGCATGCTGTTGAGCAACACATGTCCTGCATGCTGACACATGTGATATGACTGTTTGGCTTGTGATACTGTACCCCACCATCAACTGCTATTGAGTATGTTCTGGATTGTTGGTGGTGTGTGTGTGTGTGTGTGTGTGTGTGTGTGTGTGTGTGTGTGTGTGTGTGTGTGTGTGTGTGTGTGTGTGTGTGTGTGTGTGTGTGTGTGTGTGTGTGTGTGTGTGCGTCTGTTTTAGTGAGGAGTGTATTTGTGTGCATGTGTGCATGTGTGCATGTGTTCATGTGTGCATGTGTGCATGTGTTCATGTGTGCATGTGTTCATATGTTCATGTGTCCATGTGTCCATGTGTGCATGTGTTCATGTGTGCATGTGCTCCGACATCATGTACAGGTTGTAAAGTGTGTTTCCTGTCTTCCTCTCACAGGTGCTGAGGTTGGGCTGGTTCACTGCAGCAGGGAACCTGATGTCATTGAGCAAAATAGTGATAATGAGGATAGGTGTGTTGAGGCACAGGCATGTTTGCCAGGGTCTGTCGTTGGGCCACCAATCGACAGAACACAAGTGTCCACCCCATCCATGCACACAGTCATACTGGCAATACATCCATCACCAATGCCCTTAGCTGAGGGACAGTGTATAGTCGGCATTGGCTAGGACAGTGTGGTATCTATGGCACATGCATCCTGACACAGCAGCCATACCCAGATGTCTGGAATGGTACCACATAGGCAGATGTCCAGGGGTTCTTGTCAGAGCACTTCTGCTCATCTTGCCCCTGGCAGACATGCCACAGGTCTTACAACCTCATGCATGTTCCAGGCTGTCATGGAGGCACAGGCACATATGGAACGGTACACCAGACAAGGACTAAGGACACAGAGGGCACATAACACCACTGTAATTGAAAGTATCCGTGACCTAGCAGGTGTCATCCATAATTACACTAAGGTCACTGATAGACGTTGGGGTGAGACATTAGATGTCCTCAGCAATGTCATGTCCATGTGTCAGGACAGTGTAGGATGGTTGAGACGTCAATGTGGATGTTTGCCAGCAACATCAGCAGCTGGCAGTCGCTGTGGACGTCCCTCAATTCACAGCCGCTCCCGTAGTGCGAGTACCAGCCCCAACAATGTTGGTGGTGTGCTGTCCATAGACCGTCCTAGAAGACCACGTGCACGTGGCTCTGGACAGTCCCAGCAGGGACCTGGGTCCAGTGTACATCTGTTCACCTCTGAGGATAGTACCCAGTCTGGCTAAGTACCTGATACTGTCAGTAGCACACCTACCAGGCACAGGTACTGTGTCTGTGGCCAGAGATGGTGATCTGTAAAGCCTGACAGGTACAGTCTGTGGCTGTCCCACAAATCCCCGTATATGGCAGCCACATGGTGGAACTGTGTTCATGCCGACACACACACATAAACCAGACACCTAGGGCTAACACATACCCACACACATTACATCAACATTGGCCCATAGCAGTACTTCTGGCCCTCATACACACACACACACACACACACACACACACACACACACACACACACACACACACACACACACACATATACATGTCGATTGTATGGCTCAATGTAGGCCTCTGGCAAACCAACAACACACCCTGTGCATATGATGAAACCTGTGCCACCTCCTGTCATCTGTAACATTGATGCAGGAACAGACTACCATGGTGCTGATGCACAGGGTGACTTACAGCAGTATAGCAATGTTAGCATGTTGTCAGCAGTACAGTGTAATGATATCCTTGAAGGTGTAGCTGAGCAGGCATGATGCATTAAAGCTATGATTGTCAATGTAGTATTGTTTACACCAGTGTTAGTTCCAATAGTGTATTGTCTGCCCACGTGCCACTAGGCTGATGTGTGTAGTATTGACAGCATGTGTTAGAGAGTGGACAGTACGTGTGGGATGTGTGTAGCACAGATTTGCAGGTGTACATTTGTGAACATGGTGAAAGTACACTGTCTGCATGTACATGCATAGTGGACACATGGGCAGGGTGACATGCCCTGTGTTACACAGTAACACTCCATAGTTTCTATTGGTGGCCAGTATGCATTGTACTACACACATTTTGGAACTTGAGTACACATGTGTGTATGACATGGCTTGACACTGTGCTGTGGGTGATACTGTTACTATCTGTCATTGTTTTGCATTCTGGTAGTATACATAACCTCAACAGCCTGACCATAAACAATTGTTAGATGATGTCTTGACAACTGACACACAGATGTAGGACACACAGTAACATTTGGATCCTTCAGGTACTATACTATGCCAGTAACCAGTGGTATTCACCTGCACCCATTCCTGAGACCACTCCTGTTTGACATATAGCTCTCTTAGGTACAAGCAATCACGGTAGGGATATGTCCGTTCACATCTGGAAATGCATACTGTGGCCTATAATGCATTCTCCAGATGACATACACATCCTCCACAAGGGTATCATACAGACAGATACCTGTTGTCAAACCCATTCTGTAAAGCTATAAGCCAGCCAAGCATAGACATCCACCTTTACGAAACATAGTATCCCCACAATACCACATAGGTAGTAGCCACCAACATGTTGAACAGGTACCGATGTGTACACGCAGCCAAGTGTTACATCATCTCTCCTTTGGTAATCACATTTCCAAAGGTATTTTGAAATCCCTCGCTGGATCACATAAGCAATAAGGGGTCTGCATGCATATCCACAAAGGTTGTTGTACACCTATAATGAATAGCCATCATTGACAGACTTTGCTGCATTTGAACAGGTCTGAAATATACCTCAGCCATAGACCCTCACTCACACAATTCAGCAGAAACCGTAATGAGTGTGTGTGACACGGATGACCTAGGCCAGGGATCACTGCAGTGGCTGGCCTTGTCACAAGCATACAGATGTGACCTAAGGTCTGGAAAGCGGCAGCATACTCTGGCAAAGATGACAGATGTGTTCATGGAGAAGGCAGGGTTCCCACCTATGAAATTATTGAGGTCACATATACGTATATGGATTTGCCACACAGCTACCTGACATGTGCAGTGCACATACTGTTGTCATACTGATATGTCATACAGTAGTAAAAGCAAAACCTACAGCATATTGACCAACAGTGTCACACACATAGAGCACACACACACACACACACTCACCAAGTGCAGGATTCTAACCCCTACCTAACTACCTTATGATAATAGAGCAGTACATATTAACATGGCGTACTATACGCATTACTGGATGTTTCCCTTTCCACAGGTATAGTTGTAGGATGGTGACATAATCAGACTTGACAAAGATAAGTATACTACTTTTAAGGTGTTCTACTACTCTCCAAGAAGGTTGCGCCTCTCCACAGAGATAACACACAAACACACACACAGTTGTCAAGTGCAGGATTCAAACCCCTACCTAACTATTTCATGATATTAGAGAAGTACGCATTAACACGACGCACTATACACATTACTGGGAAGCCTCTTTTCCACAGGTATATTTGTAGGATGGTGACATCATCAGACCTGACAAAGATAAGTATACCAGTTTTAAGGTGTTCTACTACTCTCCAAAATGGTTGCTCCTCTCCAAAGAGATTACACACAGAGTTGTCAAATGCAGGATTCAAACCCCTACCTAACTACTTCATGATACTAGAGGAGTATGAATTAACATGACACGCTATACACATTAGTGGGAGTTCTTTTTTCCACAGGTATATTTGTAGGATGGTGACATCATCAGACTTGACAAAGATAAGTATACCACTTTTAATGTGTTCTACTACTCTCCAAAAAGGATGCTCCTCTTCAAGGAGATTACACACAAACGCACATAGTTGTCAAGTGCAGGATTCAAACCCCTACTTAACTACTTCATGATATTAGAGGAGTACACATTAACACAACACGATATACACATTACTGGGAGGTCTCTTTTCCACAGGTATATTTGTAGGATGGTGACATCATCAGACCTGACAAAGATAAGTATACCACTTTTAAGGTGTTCTACTACTCTCCAAAATGGTTGCTCCTCTCCAAGGAGATTACACACACAGTTGTCAAGTGCAGAATTCAAACCCCTAACTAATTACTTCATGATACTAGAGGAGTACGCATTAACATGACGAGCAATACACATTACTGGGAGTCCTCTTTTCCACAGGTATATTTGTAGGATGGTGACATCATCAGACTATACAAAGTGGGTTACATTAGGTGACATTAGGTGGGCTACATAGAAGGAATGTCTAAACACTCTGGCCATGTAATCATCAAAGGGGAGTTTACTATCTACCTGTGTCCCCAGGGCCATAATGACTTTCTCTGTACATACTGGATTGTGGTAATTATTGTGCACTTTGTTTTACCCAAAGGGGATGACTATGCATTCTTTGGCATTCAGCTTGAGGGCATTATTTTGACACCAATTATCTGTCTCTGTAAGACACTTCTGGAGGATGTCTGTGTCAGCCGTAGAGTTGATTATGGACCACAGTTACCAGTCATCTGCAAACCTGTTCAGCCATACACCTCCCATGCTTTCCTGTACCTCTGAGCAGTATCTACTGAACAGGTGGGGTCCCAGGACCAAGACCTGTGGGATGCCATTTGTGACTGGCTTAGAGTTGGACATGGCACCCGCAACTCTGAACATGTGTGTTTGATCTGTGAGCCACTTGACCACCCATCCTGTGACATAGCTGTTAATGTTCAAGATGGTACGCTTGTCCATGATGACAGAGTGGGGAATGGTGTAGAAAGTCCTTAGTGAGGTCCAGGTGGGCTGTGTGGACTACTTTCACCTCCATCTTTGTCCTTGGTAACTGTTTGAAGTAAGTCAACTAGGTTTAGGAGACAGGGTCTGCATTTAACAAGGCAAAGTTGTGTAGAGTCCAGTGTCTGGAGGTCTCCAATGTCTCAGTTTATGGGTTCCATGACAATTTGCTCAATAGCTTTGTAGACCAGGCTGAGTAGACATATTGGGCAATGGTTTCCAGGTTCTGTTGTGGCACCCCCTTTGTGGAGCTGGATGTCTGATAGTGTATGCCATTCTTTGGGTACATAGCCTGTGATACGCTTGAGTCTGGACAGTGAATGTAGGTGAGGGTGTAGTTCTTTTTGGGCCTAGTATAAGACGCAGCCTGGGACACCATCCAGTCCCATTGATGCTGTGTTCTTAGCTTTGGAGAGGGCTATCTTTACCTGCATGTCCATGACGTCTGGAGCTCTGCATCCTTCTGTGATGGACACAGGCCCTTTTGGGGGTGATGGGGGGAGTTTACACTGAACTTGTCCCCCTGGATGTGGGCAATGAAAGTTGGTTCAGTGTATTTCTTTCCATTTTTCAGTAGCTGACAGCATATTTGGAAGTTGACACCTACATGTCTGGTATAGCTACCGAAGGCTTTGTGGTTGTAATTCTTACATTCCTTGGCTATTTGTCTTTAGAAACTGTCCTTGGATTATTTTATGAGAGATCATTGTTTCTTCCTAATAATGATCAGTGATGCCTTTCCTTTAGTGAAGTTGGCTCTATCATGTGTTCGTTTCCTCCTTCTGTTGTCTAGCTTATTTATGGGCAACAACCACCTGACTGTTGTCTTATTTTTGGAGGAGTGCATCTTGGTTTATTTGTGAAGTCCTGTTCCATACATCCCTGTAGATGCTCATAGGATGTACTTGCAAATGATTCTGCAGATTGTATACCATTATCCTATAGCACAAGGTCTTTGGAACGTTCCACTTTGCTCTTGGGAAGTGAGCAGTTTGCTTTTGAAAATGTCTTCACAGTGGTTTCATTGACTGGGTGGGGGGGGGATGTGGATGTCCAGTGTGATTACTTAATGATCTGATATTACCAGCGAGGGGTTTATCTCTGTTGTGGAACACTGGTACACCATGTTGGTGATGATCATGTCCAGTATGCTGTCACCTCTAGTGGGCATGGTGACCAGCTGTTCCAGGGTGTTAGAGTTTTTAAACTATAGCAAAGGACTTTGTACACGAGTAATTCTCCCACTCAATGTTTGGGTAGTTGTAATCTCCTCATATAATGGTGTTTGATAGGACCTTTATATTTTCCACTGTTCTCCGGAATACTGAGTGAGGTTCCTGAGACAAGGTACATGATCTGTAGCAGGCTACAATCTGATGAGCAGCTTTGCCTATTGTTAGTTGCACTTGGATGGTCTCCCAGGCCTCATGCTGTGCCACTAACCTGAAGGTGTGGGTATCCATAAGGTAAATGGGTACACCCCTTCCTTTTGTATTTCACTCGTGGTTTTGGGTCTGAAGGTCAGAGGGATTGTGAGTGTTTTACGTGGAGCATGTCCAACAGCTCTGTGTTTGACATAGCTTTGTATGTTAGGCAATGAACACCTCTGAGTAGGCGATATGCAAGGGAGTACGGATGGAGCATTTTGAGATGGTCTGTGTATGGCATGTATTTCAGGGCACTAATGCTCTTTGTGAGGTATTGCTGCAGGCTTTCCAGTTGTTGTAGTTGTCTTGTGAGGTACATAGCAAAAGTGGTGTTGTACTATATTATAGTTCTAGTGAGTGATGAGTAGAGGGGAACAATGTCCTCTTCTGTTCTGCATGAGACACATTTTGTGATGAGGTGTGCCACATAGGAGGGTTTCCTGACTACTGTGGGAATGTGATTATCACAGTTGTGTCCACTGTCCACCTGTGACCCAAGGTCTCTTGTCACACTTTCAGTGTGAAGTATACTACCACCTATGTTGTAGTTCTTGGCTACAGAGTTTTTAACAAAGGGGATGACAATGCACCTTTTGGCACTGAGCTAGAGCCCATGGCTTTGACGACAGCCATCTGTCTCAGTGAGGCCCTTTTGTAGGATGTCCACATCTTTAGTGTTTAGAATTATGGCTCCTAGTTTGCAGTCCTCTGGAAACTTCAGTAGCCACAGACCTTCCATGTTAATGTTTACTTCAGGGAAGTAGATACTACACAGCCTGGGAAGTTATCTGGTCCCATGGCTGCTGTGATATTGGCTTTGGAGAGTGTTTTTACCTGTGCAGCCGTGATGACAGCAACTTTGCAGTCTTCGATTATAGAGATGTGCTCTTTCATGGGTGAGAAGGGTGTAAAGTTAACACTGATCCTATCTGCCAGAATGTTGGCAATATCAGTTGGCTCTGTATATTTAGTGCCATTGAGCTGTAACTCAGAACAGATCTGAGTGTAACCATGACATGAACCTGTCTGCTGGGCCGAGATCTCCTGAGTAGACAGTATGCAACAGAGTACGGATTGGGTTACATTCAGTCTTGTTGCATGGGGCAACTATTTGAGGCCAGTAATCCTCTTGTTAAGGTACTTCAGTGGTCTTTCTGGCTGCTGAACGTGCCTAGTCAGATTCATCGCAAGTGTGTTGTGGTACTCTCTGATGGGTTTGATGACTGCTGAGTAGTGGGAACCTCCTTTGACCTACATGCACTGACCTTGGCAGTTTGTGTGAACACATAGCATGATTTTCTGACCACTTTGTGAATGTGTTTCTGGAAGTAGAGATGACTATCCACATTTGTCCATAGATCCCTTATTATCACATCCGTATTTACCCTAAGTGTGTGAGCATGTCCAGTATGACCTTTCAGTATGTTGCTGCCTGACATTCGCTTTGTTTAAGTGTGTGAGCATGCCCAGTATGACCTTTCAGTATGTTGTTGCCTGACATTTGCTTTGTTTCTGTGTGAGCATGCCCAGTATGACCTTTCAGTGTGATGCTGAATGAAATCCACTACATTTGTTGGAGTGTGTGAGCATGCCTGATATAGACATTTATACTATATGTGTATGGAAAATCAAGTTGCATTTTTACAGCAGGGCTCACTTTTGTGTCATAGATCAACTGGGATCATGCTGTGCCTGCAGGGCTTCCATGAGACACTTTGCATAGACTTATCAACATTTCTACATACAGGGGGGACAGCTATTCTTTGTACATTTCTACCCGGGGGCACAACTGATTGTTACTGTGGGTGTACATAGGATGAGGGTTTCACCTTAAACTTATACACATTTGCTATGCCTGCACTGCTATGTATGGTACACCATTTCAGCCTGTACTGTTGCCTATCGTACTGGCTTGAGGCAGACTACTGTGCTACAGATCATAGTGTCCAATGTCACTTAGATTGCGACTTCATAGCCTACACAACCCACATCACACTGCCTGGCCTGATGTTCTCTGTCTGCATAGGCCTGTGGGGGAGGTTACCCATATGTCTCTTTAGGGGCATGATACAGCATTTCTTTGTGTTTGCATTAGTGTACAATTGTCCTGCTGTGTCTGTGCCACTGAAATGCTATCATAGCTTAGTGGTTCAGTACTGTAACTATAGTGTACAGTATCTTGAATTTGAGCCCTGTCACTGCTTTTTATTTTCATGCTGGGCAGACCAGACTACTTATGGAACAGTAAAGCAAATTTGAGCATGTTTACCTGACTTTGCTCAACTTTGCCTGACCTTGCACAGCATTGCTCACTGTTACCCGACATTGCGCTAGTTAGCACGGGCAATTTTGTTTACATATACTAAATATTGGTAAAAGCTGCTTATCACTGCTTTATATTGCTTAAAACATGGCAATCATGCCTCAGGTGGTGCTGCAGGGCTGCCTATGTCGGATGCACATACTACACTCCCTTTATATGCTTGGAAAAAGGTAGTGTCAAGTTAGGCATCCCTTTTATTTTATGTGCGAGTCAGAGATAGGTATCATTTCCAGGGTTCCTACTGAGCCAGTGTATGTGCTATGCATTGCCTCTTTGCTAAGGCCAAGGCATACTGGGCACACCTCCTTCTGCCTACTGGGGCAGGCTCAGGTTGTTCCTCCTCTGAGTCACGCTGTGTCTGTGCAGGCCTTGGCAATGGTGGGGGGCTGTTTGGCTGTGCCCCATGCTGTTCCTGCTGCAGCTGTTTTCGCAGGATCATATTGTGTAGCATGCCACATACCATGACAATTTGGGTACCTGTAGTTGGTGAGTACTGCAAGGCTCCACCAGATGTGTCCAGGCATCGAAACCGTGACTTGAGCATCCCAAACACATGCTCGATTACATTTCGTGTTTGTGCGTGTGCCTCATTATGGAGTTCTTGTTCAGGTGTGTGCGTATTTCTGATGGGTGTCATCAGCTATGGCTCCAGTGTGTATCCAGCATCCCCCACTAGGTAACCATCATGGATGTCCCCATTGGCAAATGTGTGGTACAGCTGCGTCAGATGCCAGATATGGGAATCGTGGTAGCTTCCAGGGCAACATTCAGTATTATGCCCTGGGCATTGCACACAACCTGGCAGTTGATGGAGTGGAAGCCCTTGTGGTTGATGTAGGCCCTACCGGCTGGTGCTTTGATGTGTATGTGCGTGCAGTCAATTGCACCCACTACCTCAGGGTATTCCATTATTTGCTGGAAGAGATGCATATTGCTGGCCAATACCTCATGGGAATTGGGGAAATATACATGATCACCGACATGTGCTGACATGGCATTTAGGAACAGGTGCAGTACCCTGGATGCTGATGCCTGTGAAATCCCCATCATATCACCAGTTGGTCTCTGGAAAGTACCTGTTGCTAGTATTCTGAGGCCAACACATACCTTGGTTTCAACTGGGATGGATTCCCCTCTGTTGGTTCTGTGTGTGAGGTGTGGCCTGCACAGCTCAACAATTTGCTGCAGGAGCTCTCTGTCCACTCTATAGCGCTCCACTATCTCCAGCTCATGTAGCCCCTGGTAGGTTACCCTGGGTCTGTACACTCTTCTCCGTCTCCTCACTGTGGGTTGCTAAGCAGCATTTGCAATGGCACCACCCTCAGCATCTTGCACATGTTGCCTTATAATAGCAATGGCAGTCCCAAACATTTTTTGTCTCAGTTAAGCTTTTTAAGTTTTCACTTCTCTTTGTAGACTACAGTGTTGCAGTGTTTTTGAGAAAAACATGGGGGAATGTTGTTTGCAGAGTTTTAAGTGCTGGGCTGGGCTGGTCTAGTGTACTGCCTGTGTAATTGGCTGATTCTGATTGATTTCACCTGGCAGCTCTGCTAGTTCTCCTTGGTTAACTTCCTACTGCTACTTTTCCTTCCTTTTCCCTTTCTGTTTCCACAGGGGGCAGCGCCACGCAAACAAGCGCAAACATGTGCACACGAGTGCACACGCGTGCACACAAGCTAACACAGGCTTACACAGGCTTAGGCGGGTGCACATCCATGCACACAGGCTTTCACGGGTGCACACACATGCACACAGGCTTAAATGGGTTTACAGGCTTGCACATGCATGCGCACAGTGTAAGCAGCTTTGCAAGAAACTTTAGTGATAGCCACAGCATACAGTTTTGGTTTCTGGGTTTCAGTTTAGACAAGTGTAGACACGCCTATTCCAGTCCTGAGTAATTCACAGCAAACACATGCCACTCTGCTCCAATAAGCTTACAGTCTTTGATACATACCCCCTCATGATGTCACCTATCTTCTACTCTGTTACTCCCCTAATTCTACTCTTAAACTCTAGGGACATGGTTCACATGGCAGGGAAAATTGGGATTCACTATCCTTATACTCATTTGCATAGGATTGCCTACTAATGCTTGGTTGCATCTCTCAGACTGAGCTTCCTCTTCTTAGCAACCACTACTCAGTAGCCATGTTGTCTTCAGCCTGCCATTCACCTGCAAGGCAGATGAATATTTTGAATGAAATGCCTATTTTTGGCTTTCATTTAATTTTTTCTGGTTTTTAGAGTGCTGCACGTTTGTGCGGCACTGCGCAACGCTTAAACATCGGAGATCGGGGAAAAAATATTTTTTATTATTTTGCAATGGATAAAAATGCCAATGGCCTTATATTTGGCCATTGGCATGCTTCCTCAACTGGATGCATCCTTTATTTGTAGCTGTCATAGCTCCGTTTTGCTATTTGCAGAACGGTACTCAGTTACCAACCGAGTACATTTCTGAAAATAACACTACTCTTACTCGGACAGGTTAGTGTTTCCTGGATCGCAAATTTACCTCATTTGCATAGCTTTCAGCAGCAAATGAGGTAATTTGCATAACCCAACACTGTCCGTGCAAGAGTAGTTTTAGGAGCTCTCATGCACGCCCCTGCCGGCTGTTCCTGGATCTCTCAGCAGACATATTGGCTGTCTGGAGTCTTACTCTACTCTTAGACTCCATGCAAGCCTTCATGAATCCGGCCCTTGGTATTTCAGTAGCAACATTTCATTGCTATCCTAACAACTAAAACTTTGATTTATAGATTTTATTCTGATCTCTTATTTTTCAATTTTTCATAATATTGCTGTTAAATTTAAAAATTCTTTGAACATAGTAACTGAATTTGATTTCCAATTTTTTGTAATAACTTTTTAGCAACTGCCAAAATACTCCAAATATTTTCGTTGCTTGGCTTTTGCAGATACAGGATTAGGAACATTAATTAGTATTACTGATCTAGTTAAAGAAC
Organism: Protopterus annectens; assembly: GCF_019279795.1. NCBI lineage: Eukaryota > Metazoa > Chordata > Ceratodontiformes > Protopteridae > Protopterus > Protopterus annectens. Next base: position 1,645,733,300 of record NC_056737.1, on the reverse strand, counting down.
AGTTATCAGATCATAACTCCTTAAAACACATATTTATATTTTTATTTTATTTATTTATTTTACATTTGTTGACTGGGCTGGTCTAACTGGATATATGTCCATTTTCAGTAGAGGCCTGGGGAGAAAAGCTCCATATAAGCAAAATTTCTTCCCAATATACATTTATTTTTTCACAGTCCATCAACATATGTGTCTATTCAGCTTTTACATCTTTACTACATGCCCAGTAAACTGAAAGCGTAATGTTACTAAATTTAGACCTTTTATTGAGCAAAACAAACACTCTCATGGGGATTCAATAAACTCTGTTTCGGCTTAGTTTGAAGTCTACACAGAGTTTACATGTTCGCATGATGAGCGGCAGTATTAATTACATATGCAGGTTGTGTACCACATTTAAATGCAAACCAGCACAGTTTCATGGTCAGCAATAGTGTTGCCAAACAGGAAACAGCATAAACCAACATGCAGGAACACCAGCAGACATGAAAACCTGTTTACCTACAGCAGCGGTGGCTTGTGCTATTGCGCTGCAGCACTACAGCCCCTCCAGCTGTAAAAAGAAAATAAAAGAAAAGTAAAAAAGAAAACTAAACATAAAAACAAAAAGAAAGCAAATGCGAGTCCCAGAACATCACACATGCACACTCGTGGCATTTTCCAATTCGGACTGCTGGTGAACCAGTCCAGAGCATGAGCACAGAATTCAGATTGTCTCACCAGCAGTCCAGATTAGGAAGACAGCATTCAATAGCAGAGATCCCAGAAGTCTGTGCAGTTACAACTGCATAGACTGGAAGAGGATCAGACTTCAACATCTGCAGGCTGCTCCCCAGCCTGCTCTCCCATGAGGGAAGGATTTGTTCTCGCAGGCTTTACTGTGGAAGGAACAAGCCTTGAATGTGGAGTTGGATTTTACTGCTGCAGGAACGAATGGACTTTGCTGGAAGGAAACTGGGCTTTACAGCTGTGCTCAGGTTGAGGCTTTGAATTAACAAACTTTGCAGCAAGGAAACTTGGCATTGAATGAACGGACTTTGCAGGAAGGAAACTGGGCTTTGAATGAACGGACTTTGCAGCTGGGCTCAGGTAGGGTGTGTGTGTGTGTGTATGTGTGTGTGTGTGTGTGTGTGTGTGTGTGTGTGTGTGTGTGTGTGTGTGTGTGTGTGTGTGTGTGTGTGTAAACCTGGTGGCTAGATAGAACTCAGGAAATATACCTGATGGCTAGACTCAAACCCTGTACCTTGGGACCATGGAGCAAGAGCTTGAATTCCCTATCTACCACCACTTGTGAAATTTTTGCCTCATATTGTGGTTTTCTGGATTTTGAATGATAGGCATTGAATTTCAGACTTCATATTCTTCAGAAAGTACATGGCAACACAAAACCTTTTATTCTAGCAATTTTCTGTTTATAAGATCGATATTTGAAATGTGTCCCTATTTTTGGGGCTGTATTCCCTCATTATTAGCTTTTGTCTAGGTGTTTTGTGCTGAGGTTGAGAGCTATGGTGAAATCTGAAGTCAGGAAATGATAGCCATTTAAGTTTCAGTCTACCTGTCTTTCACAAAACAACTGATTTGGCATAGTAATATGTTGCTCTGACTGTAGTGCACAGGGTCCAAGGTTCAAGAGTCGGCAGTGAAATGCATGGTGATAACACAGCATTTTATTCTAGCAATTTTGCAAGACTATACAAGCAATGTTTAAAATGTGTCCCTAGTTTTTTGGCTTTAGTCCCCTGCCCCAATAAATGTTGGCTTTTTCCAGATTTCTTGTGCTTTAAAGTTGAGAGATACAGTTGAGTGTTGAGTGGATTTTGCAAGGAGCTAAGATCTTGAAGAGAAGTTTAATGCTGCTTATGCTGAGTCTGCTTGTATTGTTAATAGCACAACAGGTAGCGTATTTGCTTTTGATGCAGAAGGCTGTGGGTTCTACTCCCACAGTATATAGATCCATTGCTGATACTGTACTGTCTTGTACTTTTAAATTGGGTGGATGCTGCAGTCCTGAGAATGTCCTCTTTGGTGAAGATGTCCTCTTTGGTGGAGATATGTAGTAACGATGAACCTGTTATCAGTTTGCCATCCATTCCCTATTGCAATATTACTAGTTTATCATTTTTTTATTGTAACATAGGCAATTTATTCAATGGCAACATACACTTTTATTTGTAGATGAAATAATGAAATATAAAGTTGTTTGCTAGCAGCAACCTCTTCATTACTTAGAGATCCCTTTAATATGGAATTATTTTGGTGACTTTTACTTCTGCAGAGATTGTACATATTTACTGACACTGGTGGACTGTAAAAGTTTCAGTAGACTTTTTTGATGGAACTGTTCTGAACTGGGCAGTTTTGTCATTATTAGTGCATGCATTTTGTTTCATTATTTACTGGAAAAGTGTAAAAATGATAAATTTAAAATGCCCTCTAACAGCTGGTACTGTATTATACGAGGAATATAATTTAATACAATCAGGAAGGTGTATCAAAAAGCATATGCATTTTTCCTGTGCAAGGGTCCTATGATTTGAAAACGGCCCAAAGTGAATCTTTATCTGCCACTGGCAAGATGTATTTTCTTTGAATGTGGGTTTCAATGCTGTTTCGATGAATGTGAGTTTCAAGGGCAGAGAAGTTTTAATGCTAAGTCTATTTTCATTGTGAGACTGCATTGCTTTGTTTAACAGATGTTTATTAGTGTTTGTGCTGTAAAATGTAAAATAAAACTTTTAAATGAAATCCAAATCATCGTAGGGGTAAAGCCGTATGCACATTACAGTGTTTATGGCAAATGGGGTGAAATAGCCAAGTAATGGGGCATTGGAATAGCTGCAGGGGGGGGACCCTTTCAACCATGATTTTGTGAGGGGGGAAGAGTGGCAAACTCAGACAGCCCTGGCTGAATTATACCTCTTAACTTTCCAGATTTTTGCAGAATGAATAGATTTTTGCTTCTTATTTTTGGTTTGTTCCTCATAAAATTTGTGTTTTTTCTGGCAAATCATTTAGGAATGAAGTCACTAACTAATGACAGACATTGAGTTTCAGACTTCATGCTCTTCAGAAAAATGCATGCTAAAGCAAGACCTGTTATTCTGGCAACTAAGTTTATACAAGAGCACTTTTTAGTACTGTTTGTATGTTCCCCCAATATATTGGCCTTGCCCAGATTTTCTGCATTAAGAGGATGAGAGGTACATGCAAATAAATCACTTTATAGAATTAGGTATATCCAAAGCTCTCAACTGTCCCTGATTTTGGCTCAAAGTGTTGCTCTCCCCCTAATAATCCCTCTGTAAAATGACAAATTTGGAAGAAATCATGGAGGGTTTACAATTAATAAATAATTGTAATGATCAGAGTTATAGATTATTTTTAATTTCTGAAATGCATGTACTCTCTTATTTTGTCAGCTGCTCAAGTTAACAGTACTAATATTAAAAAGTTTCCCTTCTTTGACAGGGTCCCAGCTGTACCGTGTGGCTATTTTATATTTTTGCATCACATTTTTGGTCTGCTTTTCATAAAATTATGGTTCTCTGGCAAATTAGTAGCAAATGATTAAAGATTGAAGTTAGAAAATAATGACAGACATTTGAGTTTCAGATTTCGTACCCTTTAGAAAATTTATACTAATGCAAGACCTACTCTTCTATTATCTTTCTAAGTTTATAAAAGTTATATTTAAAAATTATCCTTATTGTTGGGTCTTTGTCCCACTTCTGTTTAATGCTTTGTCCAGATTTCTTGCTCTGAGGCTTTGAGGAATGACAAATGTGTCAGGGCCATCATCATCAGCCAGAGACATTTCAATTCTGTTTATGGCTTTGTCCAGATCTCTTGCTCTGAGGCTTTGAGGTATGACAAATGTGTCAGGGCCATCAACATCAGCCAGAGATATTTCAAATTGTGACATACTTGTTGCACCCTACTCCCCCATGTAGTGAATCTGGATGTGTCCAAGCAAGACAAGGAGCAGTTATGTGGTGTAAGTGTGCAGAGTATCCCCCTTCCAAGGTAGACACAAGCACTACAGTGGCTTTTCATCTATCCTTGATTTTGCATAATGTTCTGCTTTTCTATCATATTTTTATACTGTTGATTTATGCTTCTTATTCAGAAAATGCATGTCATTGCAGTGCCTGTTGCTCTGTGTTTAAGTAGCAATGCTTTAATGACCATCAGGTAAGCTTGTCTAAGGCTGTAAGATATAAGTAAGCTTTAATAAGCATACTGTTAAAGAATTACAAACATTGAAAGCCTTTTTGTTGTTGCCATGCAGAAAATATTAACATAACTAGATAGCATATAAGCCTTAGGTATTGAAATGCATGTGACAGTATTTGTAATAAAGGACAGGATTACAGTATTTTCAGAAGCTCATTACATTTGTTGGAGACTTGCAGTCATCTTTGCAGGCTTTACCCATAAACTAAACAGAATGACAATCTATCATTTGTGGTCCATAACCTGTGGAATAATCATTTAAGCAACTTATCTTGATCTTGTTTCTTGTTTGCTGTTCATTTTTTACTTTGATCATGTTTTCCCCATGAAACAGGTAGTTGTTGTCAGGCAGCAGGTCTTTTTTTGGATAAGAAACATTTTTATAAGTAGGGGTATTGCTACTTTCAGCACGTTACTTGGTTCTTTTATAAAGCTGAATATAAATTATAATTAGAACTGCAGTGCAAGGAGAAGTGGTTTGAGCTGAGTGCTGCTTGTTTTTTTATAGTTGATTTTGACTGGCATTCCAGTAATGTATTTAAAAAGTAATGTATTTTTTCATGCCTTGCAACCTTTTTGTTTCCATCTAGATATTAAGTAAGCTGTCATGTAGCAAATGCATTGAAATATTTTTTTCTTCTACAATTCATTTTGTCTTGATTGGACTCTCATAATGATGGTTTGGCAGTGGCAACCAGAGCAGCGTATTCAATTAAAGTCCCAGTTTTTGCAGTTGTTAGCATAGCCCCACCCCTTTCTAGTAGGCCACATCCCTTCCCGTTGGCCCCGCCCATTCAGCTATCTCTTGCAGCCCCCTTTGATTTGAAGTCACCAGCTGCCACTGGCCTATAGGCAAACTAGGTCTGCGGGATTGTACAGAAAGCCACAGTGACTACCAGGGTTTAATATAAAGCAAAATATACAGTTCTAACACATTATATGAAAGTGTATTCAGTGCAAAGTATTGTAGAAACCTATTTTGGGCATAATGAATAAAAGTTGTGTTAATGACCAGTAAGGGTACATAGACTACATTAGAAATAAATAAATAGTTATTGGGAAGTGCATTTATTAAAACGTGATACACAGATGAGTTGTAGGAATGAGCACAGGGGAAAAGGACAGGAGAAACATGGTAATGTCTGCAGGTGAGGGCATGTCAATGAAGTCAGTTGTAACATGAATACTAAATGCATATTAACATGATAAGTATGGACTGCACAATTATTGCATATTATATGACTGCCACACAAGGTGACATATCCATGGAGAAGATTCTTTTGTGATATAAGCAACCTGACATGGACAATGGACAGGACATATATCAGGGATTTTATATGCAATAGGGGGTAGGTGTATATTGTGAAGCTGTGCAAAATGTGTTGCCTGAATATCAATGTAATGTCAGCATAAGTCTTGACCAAGTGGGACACATAGTAACAGCCCAATGGACAACAGTAGACAGAAGCATGCACAATCATGGACAATATCAGAATAATACCAGCAGTAATCCCATGTCTTTGACATAACATATGTGATTGTGAGTAATCATAGATGGTTCTGCAAGGACACACTTGTGCAACTATTAAGATTTGTCAGCAATCTATTAGGGGAATCAAGCAAACCTTCCTCAAACTTTAACATCCGGTAGAGGCATACAGAGAGACACTGTTAAACCTGTATTAGAGATTATGAGCACTCCTGGTTAGTTGACTGGTGCGCATGGCATATACATGGCACAGACCACACTATCATGAATGCAACCAATGCCATCAATGTTGTCAATCAGCAATGTATGTACTGTGTGCATTACAGGAACATGTATCACACACGCATCTTGTATAACACCTTGATGGAGATTTTGCATCATCATACACTAATGTTTATGCAACAAAAAGAAAACTTAGGTATGGCTGATAAGATGTGTGGAGCTCACTGTGGCAAATGTAGTACGCTTGAGTATATCATCCCTGGAAGATGTGTTTTGAGGTACATGAAAAATAATGCATTGTACTCTGTTACTGGTGCAATGAGGGCTGAGGACTGTGTAACTATACTGCCCTTTGATATGGATGTCCTGCAAGTACTCAGGAGTTGTGTTACATATAAGGGAGCATGTTGATGGATGTTCCGCATACCATCTGAATACACAAGCTACATACCACTTGGTCTGCTCATAGGGGTGTACTGTCTAAATTATAGCTATGCTGTGTATTTGCTTTTATAATGTAACAAATCCCCCCATTATTTTTGTTCATCTCCCGTATTTCCATGGCTGTGGTAGCAATCCGTTGTGTGTTGATACTGTCTGTATTATACCGATATCACAATTGGATTCAATGATTGTTCACAATCTGCAGTCCTCCACAAAGCTGGCAGGACAAAGGAAGTGTAAATCATTATTGATGTTTGAGACTTAAATAATGAGGAGGAAAGGGTATAGCACAGAGCTCTTTGGTATGGACCTGAATGTTAGACTCTCGGTATAGGTCACTTTACACACTTCAACATATTTATCTGTCACGTATGTGACCCAATGGTCTACCCACGTGGTGATATAGGTTTTTATGGACACTTGTGACAGTGTCTCAGTAATATCTCAGTATGGATTTGTCTCAAATGCCTTGTCCAGTTCAAGTTAAGCAGGATGATAGTGTTGTCATCATGCATGCCATTGTTGACCTTCTCGAGGATATCAAATTGATGTAACAGACATGATGTAACCTGAGCAAATCACACATGTCATTTCATCAGTCAGGATATTACTTGTGTCCTTTTATAAATGGTCCATGATTACATGTTGGTCTACCTCACAGATGAGGATAGTCAGGATGTGGCTATACATGCAAGTATCAGGTGATGTCCCACCAAGTCAGAAGGATGCATGCTGATGTACACCCTTCTATGGGAACACATTCCATCTGGAGGCTGTGTTGAAGTATGTATTCAACTGTATCTGGTGGGTCCATGTTAAGAGTCACTCTATAGGCATCATGTGATGTTGTCAGGGCCATTTGATTATTTGTTATTAGTCATACTGAGTGCTCATATGAGCTGTCATCCTTACAACAGAAACTGAGCAATATTTGCATGTATACTTTGGCTGATGTCGAGTGGAGACAGGAGGGTGACAAGTGAGACAAACTGTCAGCTAGGGGATTGCCTATTTTCTCTGTTGGGTATATCTGGCAGTGTCAATATGCATATATGTGCTTTGCTATGTATTCCACTTAACATTTCACATGTAAACAACTCTCACACATCTAGTGCTCTAATTGACTGGCTACTTGTATCTAATCCTTCCAAATATCATAACCCTGAAACCCTACCAAACACCCTGAGTGATCATTGCCCTATAAAAGTGCTTAGGTTCACTCCCCACTTCTTAAAACCCCCTAAATTTATCACTTGTTATAAACTCTCTAACTTCCATCCAGAAACCTTTAATGCCCTCCTCTCTAAGGTAAACTGGAAATTCCTTACCCAACTCCCACTAGAAGAAGCAGTCCTAGCTTTCAACTCCACCTTCCTTAGCATCATAGACTCACTTGCTCCCCCTCGCAAAGTCCGAATTAAGTCCACCATATCTCCCTGGCTTTCAAAAGCCACTCGTACCCTTATGATAACTAGAGACAAACTATGGAAAAAATGGTCACAAACTAAGCTCTCTGCAGACTTACAAAAATATAAAGAACTCAGAAATCTGACAAAAAACACATAAACAAAGATAAAAAGGACTTCTATAACAAACTTCCCACAGCCCTAAAATCTAATCCTAAAATATTCTGGAACTCTGTTAACCAAATATTACAACCCAATAATCTTAGCTCCCCCAATCCATGCCCAGACAAGACATCTGAAGAAACTGCCACTATCTTCAATACCTATTTTATCGATTCAATATCTAAGCTACTGAACCCTAACCCAAACTCCTCTACTACTAACATCTCCAACTTTTCTGAACCTACTCCTAATACTATCCCCTCAAATACCTTCTCCCACAAACCTGTACCTACTAGCTACATCAAAACTCTACTCTGTAAATTAAAATCACGCTCAGCATCAGCTGACAATATTCCTTCCACTTTTCTTCTACTAGCAGCTGACTCTCTTGCTCTCCCTGTGTCTAGCCTAATTAATCGTTCTATCTCTGAATCTAAAGTCCCTTCCATCTGGAAACAATGCTACACTCTACCTATACACAAGGGAGGTAACTCCTTTAATATCTCCAGCTTTAGACCTATCACTATCCTCTCCCCTCTCTCTAAAGTACTAGAAAAATGTATTCATAAACAAGTTATGCAGTATCTAATACATGAAAATCTGCTTACACCCACTCAACATAGCTTAAGACCCAAACATAGCACAACTACAGCTCTATTATCCTTCCTCAGCACAGTCTCTATAGCCATGGATGACCATAAACTTACTTCTTCCCTATTCTTGGACCTCTCAAAAACTTTCGACACTGTCTCACACTCTCTTCTGCTGCACAAACTGCATAACCACAACTTCTCCTCTGATACTATTGCATGGTTCTCCAGCTACCTCACTGATAGATCTCAATCAGTGAGATGGCACTCTGCACTCTCCCCTCCTCTCCCTGTAAAAATGGGTGAACCTCAAGGAGCTATCCTAGGGCCTTTACTTTTTAATATCTTTACTAATCAGCTGTATACCTCCTGTCCTCAGTCATCTTTAGTCCAATACGCAGATGACTCTGCAGTCATCACCGCAGCCAACTCTCCATCTAAGCTCTTCTCAGCTACTCAGGCATCTTTTAACTTAGTTGAAACATGGCTCTCCAACAACCAGCTCATCCTTAACCCTAAAAAAAAAGCTGTTACTCTTACTACCTAAAAAGTTCATAAATATTAAACCCTCCTTCTCAATACAGTCCCTTAATAACACTCCCATTCAGGTAGAATCCAGTACTAAGCTCTTAGGTGTAACCATCAACGATCAGCTTAAATTTGACTTGCATGTTAATAACTGTATCAAAATGATGCATTCAAAACTAAAGCTCCTTTACCATAACAAGAAATTTCTTACCTCTGAAGCCAAGATTACTCTCTCTCTTACATACCTTCTACCCAGTCTAATGTATAATTCTCAAATTCTCACAAATCTTAACTCGGCACTCTTTACCAAACTCAAATCTACCTACAACAAGGTAGCTAGATTTGCTGCCCAACAAACCTACAAATCCCATCACTTTCTCTCTCTAAAACACCTAAACTGGCTTGAATTACCCCACCAACTTCTTCTTTCTCAGCTCCAGATCATCCATTCTATCCTATACCAGCCTTTCTACTGCCCAGCACTATCCCCTCTCATCTCCCATTATTCTCCCTCCAGACCGCTCCGAAGCTCTAACCAAGACCTACTACAAGTCTACAAACCCAATTCTAAATTTGGACGCAACATGTACAGCTATCACCCCACTATTGCCTGGAATAGGCTCCCACTAGAAATCTGGACCCATAGACATCCTAAACAATTTAAGACAGCCACCAAAGAGCACTTTAAAAGTCACTGGTCCTGCCACTGCACTCTCCCTCCTTAACATCCCTTACTTCTCATACCTTAATCTACTTTCTGCCCTTAACTCACTCTTCTCACTAGCTCTCTCTAATCTTCCTTGACTACTCTTTCTACTGTCTTCTAAAATCTATTAAGCAAAGTGCCTCAGAGAAACATTCTATTGTAATTGTCTTGCCTTCATGCAACTACATCATGATAAAACTGTTTTTTTTAACCACTTACCCCAAAAACTATACTCATCTTAATGAAATATTTATTTTTATACATCTTGAAATAGTACTCCTGATTATTGACACTGTATAACATTGTATTGCTGTTTAATGCTAATTTATAATGAAAATTGTATAATATGTTGGAGCTTTTCTCCTTGGGCCTCCACTGAAAAAGGGCTCTCAGCACAGTCGGACAATCCCGGTCAACAAATGTAAAATAAAATAAATAATATTAGCACCAGGCTCACACCGTAACTTGTTTTTGACTGTTTTCACCTTTCTACACTGGTTGGTTTTCTTAGTCTTGGTTGCAGTGTGAGCCTGGACTGTGTTTGATGCTTCTTTTGAACTTTTGAACTGAAGAGTTTGTGCCTGCTATGGAGGGGATATGGAGCAAAACGCTTGATGATAGATCCCTAACTAGTGTCGAGGATTCAGCACTGAATAGCGGAAACCTCACACAATTAATAATGGTACTTTCACAAAAGGTTACACCTGCAAGAAACTGTGGATAATTTAAAATCCAATACTGCTTCTGGTTTAAGACCGGGCTCCTATTGTAACAAGGAACCACATCTTCAAAGCACGTGTGATCGTTCGCTTCTGGAATTTTTGAATTCTGGTTCAGTTACGCTGTCCCAGACGAAGGTGCTGTGTGGGCAGGGGAAAGAAGCTTCTAAAGAACTGAATGATATTCATAACTTACAAGACTGGTTAAACATGAATAATTTCAGTTTTACAGGTTCTAACTCACAGGGTGACACAGGGAATATCAAGAATAGACTAAGGGAATTTGAAGCTATGCTGTTGAAGGTACGTAACCTTCAATGCGATAATGCTATTTTGAAGGAGTCCTTGTGTAAAAAATTAGTCCCTAGAGGGTTTGAGTTTTAAGATTTCCAAATGGGTTATCTAAAAATGATACTGAATGTAAAGACCTAATTGAAATATTTGATAGGCATGGGTTTGAACTCATGAAGTTAATTATTAAAGTTAATAACAAGAGAATTGACAAACTGTTATTAGATGTGGATAAATTAAATAATGCAATTATTAATGATGTACACTTCACTGACTATAATGTTTGATATGAGGGCATTTTTGATAATATAAAATAACAAACTGGCATTAACATTAAAAGAAAGAAAAACAAGTTGTTCAGGGATGAAATGGAATATAAAGATAGGTTGGCCTACCCCTTTCCCAAATCATATTCATTTAACAATAATGACACACAAAGCCTACGGGACCGAAGAAGGAATTTTGATAATGCTGGAAACCATATGGAAAATGGTTGCCCTGAGAATGAAGTGGAAGCATATGATCAGGAGTTTCCACCCCTTAGGAGGTCCGAAAGGCTTATTAACAAGGGTACTAGTTACAATAATAACAATCAAAATTTTTTAGGATGGCAGGGAATGGGGAGAGGGTAAACACCCCGAGGTCAAGGGTGGAGAAGGGGGAGTTACAGTCATTAAATACCATTGTGACTGAGGGCATAACTGTCGACTTTGAAGGGAGACTTTTATATTGTGGAGGTTTTAACATTGATAATTATTCTAATGAGGTTATTACATATGAACAATTTTCACTTTTAAAGAAATGGATGAAGTTTATCCCGGCTAGGAAAGAAGATGTGTCCCAAATACTTTTGGAACTAAAAAAATTATACACGGAAGTTAAATTTAAAGTTTATTTTTAAGAACAACGGTGGTAATTTTAAGAGTGAGGGTGCTCTTTTACCTCATAAGTTTAAGAAAAAAGTTGCTTTAACCCCCCACTACACCCTACTATAGCATCATTTGAGGAGGTTTGCACACAGGAAATATATAAGTTATATACTACAAGTAAAAGGGAACATTTTAATATCATTTGATGAAAGTAAAATTTTGGAAAATATTAGGGGTAACAACAATATTAGAGTTATGAAGCCTGATAAAGGTGGGGGAATTGTCATTGTTAACAAAACTGATTACAACTGTCATATTTTAGCTATGTTACATGATGAGGAGAAGTACATTGTTGTTTCTAAAAATGAAATTAACATAGCACAATAAAAGACTGGTTTTATGTTGGAAGACAGTTTGTTTCAGGGAAGCATTAATGAGGTGATTTTAAATTGTTTGGTTAACAAGTATCCATTAATACCATTAGTCTTTGGTATTCTGAAGACACACAAGGGCATTTTTGATCCCCCACACAGGCGTATTATCTCTTCCCGGTACAGTATGACCTATTCATTGGGTATATTTTTGGATAGATTAGTTAGAGAATCTTTGGCCCCTATTGATTACATTCTTAAGGATCCATGGGATTTTCTTTCATGGTTTAAGAAAGAATTATATAATGACAATTGTTCCTTTACTACTGTTGATGTTTGTGACCACTTCACCTCTATACCACATGGGATTGGCTTGGAGTTATTTTATGATGTCCTACGGCAGAAAAATTAATTGAACAACACTTTACTAAACTTTGTCATGTTGTGTATGGATACAGTTTTGAAAAATCATTTATTCAGTTTTGAAGGGGAATATTTTAAACAAAACCAAGGGGTTGCTATGGGCTCTTGTTGCACCCCTTTATTTGCTAACTTAGTTATGTATAGTTGGGAGAAGAAGAATGTGTTTTGTACTGAATTTCAAAATAAATGGTCTATGTACTTGAGGTTTTTGGACAATATCTTTATGTTGTGGAAGGAAGAAGAATCAGGTGAACAGTTTTGTGATTATATTAATGAAATTCATGATTATTTCTAGTTTACTTCCACACACAATAGGTTCATAGGTAGGTACTAGGCTATCTGCCCGAAGGCATTCATAAGCCTAGCCAGAATGTTTTGGCTTTTGCCAGCCCCCTTAGATTAGTTATCTGTGCCTCTGTCCAACAGAGCCACTGAAGTGATCCCTGGGGTAAACTTTCTGTTTCGCATCCACTCGTCAAGGTTTCTCTTGAAGAGTGCTAGCAAGGAGCTCTGCCTAATGTAGATTGGAATTGTGTTAACCTAGATCACCTCTGAGTAGGTGGTATGCAACCGAGTACAGCTGGAGTTTCTTCAGTCAAGCTGCATAGGGCATCTGTTTGAGGCCAGTGATCCTCTTGGTGAGGTACTTCTGTGGTCTTTCCAGCTGTTGCAGGTGTCTTGTAAGATACATCCCAAATGGGGCATTGTACTCTATGATGGGTCTGATGAGCGATGAGTAGAGGGGCACAATGACCTCTTTTGATCTGGATGTGAACCCTTTTGTGATAAGGTGTGCCACATAGAAGGATTTTCTAACCACTTTGGCAATGTGATTATCAAAGGAGAGTTTACTATCCACTTGGGTCCCCAGATCACTTACGTCTTCCGTATTTAGGGGACTACCAACTATCTGGTAGTTTGTGAGTACTTTGTTTTTTCCAAAGGGGGTGACTATGCACTTTTTGACATTTAACTTGAGGCCATGATTTTGAAACCAGGTGTCCGTCTCAGTGTGACCCTTTGGAGGATGTCTGTGTTAGCCAGAGCATCAATTATAACATCTAGTTTGCAGTCGCCTGTGAACATGGTCAGCCATAGTCCTTCTGTGCTTGCTTGTACCTCTGAGAAGTATATGCCGAGCATGAGGGGTCCTAGGACTGAGACATGGGGAATGCCACTTGAAACTGGTTTAGACTCAGACCTAGCTCCCGCAACTCTTACCATGTGGGTTTTGTCCATGAGCCAGTTGGCAACCCATCTTGTAATGTCAGGGTTTATGTTCAGGCTGGTGAGCTTGTCTATAATACCAGAATGGGGAATGGTGTCAAAGGCCTTTGCGTGGTGTATGTAGGCTGTGTGTACCACGTTTCCTTGTCTATAGCCTTGGAAACTGTCTCAATGAAGTCCACCAGGTTTAGGAGGCATGAGCTGCCCTTAACAAATCCGAACTGGGTAGGTCCAGTGTTTTGAGGTTCCCAATGTCTCTGTTAATGAGTTCCATGATGATGCACTCCATAGCCTTGCAGACCAAGCTAGTCAGGCTTATAGGGCAATAGTTTCTGGGGTCTGCTTTGGCTCCACCTTATTGGAGCAGACTAACCGTTGCTGTGTGCCACTCTATGGGTACGTAACCTGTGGAGAGGCTGAGTTTAACAGTGTGTTTAGGTGAGGGGTTAATTCATCTTTGAGCTTGTGTAGGATGCAGCCTAGGACTCCGTCCCATCTCATTGATGCTGTATTTTTGGCTTTGGAGACGGCTGTTTTAACCTGAGTGTCTGTGATTTCAGGAGCTCTACATTCTTCTGGTATGGTTATGGGCCCTTTTGGGAGTGAGAGGGGGTTGAAGTTTGCGCTGAACCTGTCAGCCAGGATGTTGGCAATATCAGTAGTTTCAATGTATTTTGTACCATTCTGCACTAACTCCAAGCAGATCTGAGCATTGCCAATTAGATTATTGACATAGCTAAAGAATGCCTTGTGGTTATCTTTGGAGTCCTTGGCAATTTTTCTTTCGAAACTCGCCTTGGATGATTTTATGAGGGATTGTAGTTTATTGCTGATACTGATCAGGGATGTCTTCCCTTCTTGGGATTTTACTCTTTTCTGTACTAGTTTCCTCCTTCTATTGTATAGCTTGTTTATGGCAGAAGTCCACCAGACCAGTTTCCTTTTCTTGGGGGAGTGAGTCTTGGTTTTGCTTGGGATAGCACGATCCATGCATTCTTGTAGGTGTCCGTAGAATGCATTAGTAAAGGATATTGCAGCTTGGACAATGTTATCCTTTAGCATGGGGGCTTTGAAACTTTCCACTTCAGTCTTTAGTAACGTGAAGTTTGCTTTTGAAAAGTTTTTCACGGTGGTTTCCTTGTCCAGGGGTGGGGGCAGAATGTGGATATCCAAAGTGATTTGTTTATGGTCATATCTAACCAGTGAGGGGTTAACCTCTGGTGTGGAGCACCGGTCGCCCATGTTGCTGATGACCAGGTCCAATATGTTGTCACCTCTGGTGGAAGTGTTAACCAGTTGATCCAGGGACTTTGAGTTTATAAATTCTAGGAAATGTTGGGCAAGGAAGTTAGTACTTGACTAGTTCTCCCAATTAATTATTGAAATCACCCAATATTAGGGTGTTTGGTAGGACCTTTATATTTCCCAGTGTTTCCAGAAATGCAGAATGGGGGTCCTGAGACATGGTGGGTGATCTATAGCAAGCTACAATTTGAATTGCAGTTTTGCCCATTGTTAGTTGCACGTGGATTATCTCTGAAGCATCGTGCTGTGCCACTAACCTGGAGGTGTGGGTATCTTTGATAAATATGGATATTCCCCCATGTTTTTTATTTTGGTCTGGGTTCTGTGGCTGAAATGTATGGTATGAGTTGTAGCCTGGTAGTGCTGGGGTGCTCTCTGGAGCCTTAAACCAGGCTTCTGTTACTGCACATATATCGATTTTCTCCATACTGAGGAGTGCCTCGAGTGCATGCATTTTGAGATTTAGACTTCTGGCATTGAGTAGCATCACACTCAGTTTTTTGTTACTTGTGCTATTTATGGTGGTGGGTTTGTCTTTTGAGCCTTGCCTATAAAGGCACTATGGAGTGGCAAGAGCCTTGGCCAGTATTCGAAAGCCTAAGGGTGACAGGTGCAAACCATCTCTAGTGAAGCAGTGTGGCTTGTCAAGCATGTCATCCCAGGCAGATAGCAACTGGATCCCCTTTGGATGACACCAGAAACTTAGCCAATTGTTGAAATTGATATTTTTTTCTTTATACTGTGGTATCATTCTTGGTGAGGACAGGATGCTACTCAGGGTCAGGGTCATACCGGCCTGGGCTACAAGATCAGAGAGCTCTTCCATGCCTCTTTTCATGTAGTCCAGGGAGATACAGCTCAGGTCATTCACACCAACATGGACAATGACAGAGTCATATTTGTACTTGTTCTGGAGTGACCTGAGTGCTTGTGTTATGTGGCAGATCCTGGAACCCAACAGGCAGCTAACAGTAACCTTCTCCTTATTCAGCCTAGTGAGTGGGACATCAGTGTGCCTGACTATAGTGTCACCTATTACTAGTATGTTGGGTATGTTATTTTGCCTTAAGGGCTGTGATTGCATGGCACACTGGTTTTGTGAAGTATGTGTTCATGATTTGTGTTGGGGGGGTGGAGATTGCTTGGATGTCTGCTTTGGAGGTGTCTGTTGCTTTTGCAGATTTTTATTTAGAGCCTCCGAGTATGTTTTCATGCATTCATGTGTGTTATTTGCCAGTGTTGGTTTATTAGGTCTATGTGAGACTGGTGGTGTGTTACAAGTATTACTCTTCTCCTCTTGACTGTCTGATCCAGCCTTGGGTTGAGACAGCTTAGCCTCCAGTTTGGCTGTATAATTGCATCTCTCACATTTATTAGTGTTTGGTGGTAGGAGGAGAGGGCTGTCTGTGTACATGAGGCAGTTGTAACATTGCCTCAAAATGCTCAGATTCACCAGTTGGACTGGAGAGTACACCTGAAACTGCCCTTTAGACATGCCTGGATAGGTACAGTGAACTGTTTTACTGAATGGCTGGTAAGGTTGAATAGAGAACCTTGTCCTTCTGTTCAGTATAGGAGTGTCTAGTGCTAGGGTTTATAAGTGCTTGCTATGAGTTTTGAGCAAGTGCTGGGCTGAGAAATGAATGGCTTGAGTGCTTAAGTTGAAAGTTTGTCTAGTTCCAAGGAAAAAATTGAAGAGGAGACTTTGTGGAGCCGAGAATAGCTATATTCTAGCTAACCGATGCTGCCTGGCGTGCAAAACCGGGCAAATACGGTATTTATAGCAGGGAAATGAAAGAGAAAGAAATTATCCCAAAATGGCCAATAAACTACTAATTTTTGGTCTGAAACCATTCCTTCAGGGACAGATAGGCTGCTCAAAGCTCCCCTTTCTCACAGGTGAACAGAGAAACTTCCTTCTTTCCAGGTAAGGTATGGGCAAATACAAAGATTTCTAACACAGCCCTGAATTCAGCACTTAACCTGAAAACTGGACTATACTAGCTTAGAAAGGCGGGAAACAAGTATATATATATATTTTTTTTTTCCAGAAAATAAAGCAGATACAATAAAAAAAAACTCTTTAAATGCACAGAAAAGGATACTTATGGTTATATATCTCAGGTGAGAGTTGTAGTCAATGCCACTATTAATAAAGTAGGAAGGAACACAAATACAGTAAAAGCAGATGAATAGAATGCAATTTTATATATGTATATATATATATATATATATATATATATATATATATATATATATATATATACATATATATATATATATATATATATATATGTATATAAAACACTAGAAAATGAACAACTGATTTAAACAAGTTACCAAATTAACCAGACAAATGCTCAAAACTGAGCTCTGCTCCAGCAGTCTTCAAACAGACAAGTTCTAACTGCACACTCCTGCTGCTAGGGTGCAGGGGAAACTTCTCCAGAAAAAGATGGCCTGGGTCAGTGCTCAAATTATACAAACAAAGCTAGATTCAGCAGGCCTGAATCTGGTCTATGCTGCAGCAACAAGGCGCACCATTTTCAGAAAGAAACAGTTCAAATAAGCAGGCACAATAAGCCTGTGACCACAACTTCCCAGCTCAGAAGGGCAGAATCCAGCCTCCCACAAGAGTGCAGACCACACCTTCTTAATGTAAAAAAAATGGCCCAAAGCCCAAGTGCTTAAACCAGAAATAATACACTTTAGAACAGACACTAAGCCTTCAATCAGCAACTCCCAACTCAGAAGGATGTAAGTCCTGTCCTGCCACAACAGTGCAGACCACAAACCTTCCTAATGTGAAACAACTGGTCTAAAGCCTAAGTGCATAATCCTAAGGCTTATAATAACAGTTACAATTTAATTGGCTACTAACAAGCAGTAATAAATGCAGCAGAATAAATACTACTAAGTACTTTTAAGAACAGGCAGCAAGAGCAAAATAAATAATAAAGTAGGAAAAAACACAAACACAGTAAACAGATGAATAAAGTGCAAAAAATATTTTTTTTTCTCTCCGTATTAGGTAGAATGAGCTAAAGACACTAGACTGGGAGGAGTGTCACAGATCAAATATACAGTAGGTGTGGGCAATTGCAAACCGTCAAGTATAAAAAGAAAACACCAATAGGATGGGCAGGGTGGGGGAAAAATCAACTCAGAAAAATAACACTTTCAACACAGATCAGAAGCCAGCAAATATGATCTTAAATCAATCAAGCAAAAGCAATTAGAATACTGTAGAACTTTGGAAAGAAGTGCCAAAAAATATACTTATCAATTTATATCTTGAGTTGTTTCAGTAGCACCCTCAGGCAGAACTCAATTAGATTCAAGCAGTGAATGCAAAGGTAACAAACAGGGAATCTTAATTATACTAGCAAGCCTTGCGACAATCAGATAAAACACACAATTTGTTTGGCCAGTATTTAACAGAGCAGGATTAAGTGTGGGGAAAAAGAGCACTTTCCACTCAGAAAAATAACACTTTCAACACAGATCAAAAGCCAGCAAATATGATCTTAAATCAATCAAGCAAAATCAATTAGAATACTGTAGAACTTTGGAAAGAAGTGCCAAAAAATATACTTATCAATTTATATCTTGAGTTGTTTCAGTAGCGCTCTCAGTCAGAACTCAATTAGATTCAAGCAGTGAATGCAAAGGTAACAAACAGGGAATCTTAATTATACTAGCAAGCCTTGCGACAATCAGATAAAACACACAATTTGTTTGGCCAGTATTTAACAGAGCAGGATTAAGTGTGGGGGAAAAATAGCACTTTTCACTCAGAAAAATAACACTTTCAACACAGATCAAAAGCCAGCAAATATGATCTTAAATCAATCAAGCAAAATCAATTAGAATACTGTAGAACTTTGGAAAGAAGTGCCAAAAAATATACTTATCAATTTATATCTTGAGTTGTTTCAGTAGCACTCTCAGTCAGAACTCAATTAGATTCAAGCAATGAATGCAGAGGTAACAATAATGAGAAAATCAATTATTTAGATGTGTCTATTAGTAAAGATACTATGTTAAAAGAATTTTCCTCCACTATGTATAGGAAACTGTGCTGTGGAATAAAATCCCGGTATATGTGAGGCAGAGCACCTCGCTGGCCTTGTTCAAGAGAAATCTTGACCAATGGATGGGAGATCGCAGATATACCCCAGGGATTACCTCTGTGTCACTGCTCAACAGAGGCACAGCAAAATAATGGGTATAGTTCCCCATACTAAAGGGGTGGCGTAAGCCACAAAACTATGGGCTAGGCTTGTAAATGCCCTCAGGCAGATAGCCTAGTATGAACCTATGAACCTATGAACCTAAACCTACATGTTCTAATGACTACTTGGAATATAGTAGTAGTCACCCCTATTTTATGAAGAAAAGCATTGTTAAGGGCCAGTTTATCAGAGTGGCAAGAATGTGTTCATCTTTTAACAGTGTCATTAGGGAGATGGATGAGTTGAATAATTTTTTTTAAAGATAGAGGTTATCCTGATAAAATGGTTTTGGAAATGTATAATTTTGTGAAGGAAAATTGGGGTGTGAGGTACATCCCCCTACTAGGAAATACTATTGACACCCATAAAGAGATAACTACTTCCAATGAATTCAAAAACAGTATGGTCTTAACTTATGGTTGTCACAGTAAAAAAAAATTAAGAACATATTGTGTAAAATTGGATTTTATTTAGGAATAATAAAAAGCTTCAGTCAATTATGGGTAACAATCCTAGTTTTGTGTTTAAGACCATTGCAAATTTAAACTTTCTGTTTGAACACCCCATTTTGGTGAAAAGTGTGTTGGATAAAGGTACAACTTGTTGTGGACACTGTAATTATTGTAAATATATATTAAAAGAACAAATATTGCATATTGGTGAATTTGGTATAAAAGTGAAGACAACATTGGGAAACTGTGGAACAAAAGGTTGTGCTTATATGGCAGTATGTCAGAACTGTTTTAATTTTTATATAGGGAAAACAGAAAGGACTCTCCGTAGAAGAATTTATAAACATATTTATGCCATTAGACAAAAAATACCAACAGTGCCTTATTTAGACATTTGGATAGTAGTGTAGATTGTTCACGGTTCTTATTTTGGATTTTAGAAATTGTTGAGATGAATTCTAGGGGGGTGGTGATTGGGCTAGCACACTTAATGGCAAACAACCTTAAATGCTACTCACACCCCTGGAATCAATGAATACATTTCAACTATGCCATTTTTAAAGTAAAGCACCCTTGTTTTGTAATAATATATATAATATAATATATATATATATATATATATATATAATTTTAAATATTCCTATAAAGTGTCATAATGTTTTATGTATGTGTATATTGTTCCTGTGTTTTTAAATAACTAATTAGTAAGTTTCGCATCCAATGTTTTCATTGATTGTTTTAGTGTATTTAAATGTGTTAGAATTGTTTTATTGGTTCTGATGAAGTCCAAGGCTTCCTGGATGAAAGCACTTGACTACGTTTTATATTTGTTGGAATAAACTGACTTTTGGACTATTCAACTCTGCATAATTTTTACACCAATATCAGTTGGGCTGGAAGGTGTTTTTCTGTTTTTGGTACTGTTTTCGCCTTTCTACACTGGTTGGTTTTCTTAATCAACTAAAAGTATTTAATAAGAAAAATGAATGTTACAATTTCACTCAAAGTGAAACGGATGAGCTTATGAGGCTAAAATATCTTGGAATACGGATTATGAAACCAGATAAGGGAGAGGGTTTAGTGTTTATGTCTACGGAAGATTATAATCTAAGAATGAGTAATTTATTGAAGGAAGACAGTTATGAGATTGTTTCGTTGATTGAAGTGAATGGGGCATATCAAAGAATTAAAACGTATATCAATGATTTATTTATCTGTGGACAGATAAATAAAGAAATTTTTAATTATTTAATTATGGAAGTACCCATTACAGCCATTATTTTTGGTACACCTAAAGTACATAAGAATCTAATTAGTACGCCTTTAAGACCTATAATAGATGGGCATAATTCAGCAACTTATGCATGTGCTAAGGTTGCAGATGAAATTTTGAAGAAGCATATAATAAATGAGAAACAGATTTGTAAAGGCACCTGTGCATTCCTAAATGATATGAATGAGATGGAATTTAATTCCATATATAACATTCTTACTGTAGATGTAAGAGATTTATATATGGTGATCCCACAAAAGTTGGAAGTAGAATCGATTGTTGCCTTTCTACTGGAAAAGGGTACCCCTAATAGTGAATTAAGATTAGTAGAAGAATTGTTAAATATAGTCTTGGAAAATAATTATTTTATGTTTGAGAAAACCTATTATTTACAAAAGAGCAGAGTAGCCATGGGGTCCCCTTGTGGAGCCAGCTTTCCTAATCTAGTTATGGCTCGTTGGGAACATACTTATATATATTTAATAATGTAAATGTGATGACAAAAATTGTTTATTATACTATATTTTTGGACAATATTTTTATGATAAATGCTGGTGAACACTAAGCATTTAAAATGGTTGATTATATGAGTACGACTTCATTTTTAAAATTTACATTTCATTTTCATAAGGAAAGAATAGCATATTTAGATGTTGATTTAAAGAGACTACAATAGGTCATGTTATATAGCAAACACTTTTAGAAAACTTACACATTCTAACTCTTACCTACATTTTTCTAGTTGCCAACCTTACTTTCAAAAGAAGTCCATTGTTAAGGGACAATTATTACGGGCAGCCAGAATGTTCGCCCTGGATCTGATTTTTTAGTGGAATGTGACATACTTAAACAAAATGTTTACAAGGAGAGGGTACCCAGAACATCTCTTAATAGAAGTTATTTCAGAAGTAGAAATAAAAATACAAGAGGGTTATTTTGAGCCTATCTTAAAGAAAAAATATATAACATCCAGAGTTGAAAAGGTTGAAATTGACAGCAAAAATATAAACCCTTGTAATAATGAAAAAGAGAATTATTTTAGAGTCAAACTGTAGAAACGTTCCAAAAAGTACAAAAACCACACAAAAGCCAGGCAATAATCTAGATGGACTCCAAAGAAAAATTCTCACTCTTCTCCAAATCAGATTTAAGCGCTTTCATTCACTTTTATTAACGTGAACTTCCTCAGAAACATTGTTTAATAAAAAACTGCTGTTTAAATACTATTTCCACAGGAAATGATGTCATTTGGTTACAAAATTAATTAAACAATTAATTATTAAATCACTTTCATTATTAAAAATTAAATCTTACTCTTGTTTTGTCACTTTCTTACTATTTAAATAATGTACCTATGTGATATTTTTCAAAAAGCTGTGTTTATTTACTGTTATTATTAGTGTCGTATCAGATTAGCTAAATGTTCTTATATTTTGTGTGTGTGTAATCTACTTTAATTCATCTTTGGTCTTAAATGACCAACTATCTATAAATTAGAAAACACTTTAAATTTATCATTTCATTTAGCCCTGGTGTTTGATCAGCCCCAAATACTAACTGCCACAAAGATTCCCTACATTCCAAAGAATTGTTCAGATCTCCTGAAAACAGTTCCTTTCTCACTCTGTCTAAAATAAAAAATTCAAATTTCTTAAAATCTTTACATGTGACTGCATGCCTAGCTAGTGCATTGTTTTTATCTTTCTTTTTGATTGCAAGAACATGTTCGTATACTCTCCTTTTAAATACTCTCTTAGTTTTCCCGATGTAATAATTTTTACAGGATACACAGGTTGCCAGATACACTACTAACTCACTGTTACAGTTGTGATATTCCTTAGCCCAAAAGGTGTAATTCAAATGTTCAACTGTAACAAATGAAGTGTTGCTCATGTATCTACATTGTTTGCAGTTGGTACAACTGTAAGTCCCTTTCTTATTTGTACAACTCCTTTCTAGATTTCTGTTTTCACTTTTACCTGATTCTAACAACTGTTTTAAATTAGTTGTCTTTTTGTAGGTAAATACGGGTTTGTGTCCGATGACTGAGACTAAGTCCCTATTACCCATGATGACTTTCCAGTTGTTTTCTATAACTGACTTGATGTTCCACATTTCATTAACTATGGGTAGTGGAAATGCTATTGAAAATTCTTCGGCTTGCTTATCATTGGTGCTGACGTTCTTACAGACAACTGGTGCACCTACTGATATTTCCTCTGAATGTAGAATTGGTTTGGCTACTCCTTTCCTCAGGGGTATAGCCTCTCTTTCTATTTTTTCCAGAAAATGTTTGTTGTACCCTCTTCTCAGAAATAGACTTTTCAAAAGACCCAGTTCTTTTGAAAAAATCTCCTCATCAGATGTTAATCTACTGAGTCTGATTATCTGCCCTTTGATTACTCCTCTTTTCATGTGTACTGGATGTAAGCTGTCTTTATGTAAATAACTGTTAGCAAAGTATGGTTTCCTGTAAATTTTGCTACTAAAGCTGTTTACTTCACTGTTTATACTGAGCGTCAAATCTAAAAAGGCAATGCTTTTACCAAAATCCCCTATTTTGAAGGACAAAAAATTAGTTGTTTGATTTAAGTCCTGTACCAATTTCATAAATTCGTGCTTTTCTCCCTTCCACAAAAATAGTAAATCATCAATGTATCTACGATACATGGAAACTTTCTTGAATAAGGTGTGTGTCTTCAAAAATCTAGTCTCCCAATTTGCCATGACGATGTTGGCAAAGGAAGGGGCTACTCTGGAGCCCATGGCTGCTCCACACTCTTGTTTATAAATGTTGTTGTTGAATTTGAAAAAATTATTTTCCAAAACTAACTCCATTAAAGTGCAGAGTGAGTTTACTTTTGTCCCCGAAAAATCCGTGTGTGTATTCAAATATTCCCTCATAAATTCAATGCCTGTTTCTTGATCTATGCTTGTGTAAAGATTTTTGACATCTAAACTACCAAAGTACAAATCCTCCTTTTCTGTCTTGATGTTCCTTAATATTTCTAAAAGATTCCATGAATCTTTGATGAAAAATTCCGACCTCTGGACTATAGGATTTAGTATATTGTCCAACCAGAGCGAAATATTTTCTGTTTTGGATTGCTTAGCTGAAATTATAGGTCTAAATTCCTTTGCCAACATCGTCATGGCAAATTGGGAGACTAGATTTTTGAAGACACACACCTTATTCAAGAAAGTTGTGTAATAGGGACTTAGTCTCAGTCATCGGACACAAACCCGTATTTACCTACAAAAAGACAACTAATTTAAAACAGTTGTTAGAATCAGGTAAAAGTGAAAACAGAAATCTAGAAAGGAGTTGTACAAATAAGAAAGGGACTTACAGTTGTACCAACTGCAAACAATGTAGATACATGAGCAACACTTCATTTGTTACAGTTGAACATTTGAATTACACCTTTTGGGCTAAGGAATATCACAACTGTAACAGTGAGTTAGTAGTGTATCTGGCAACCTGAGTATCCTGTAAAAATTATTACATCGGGAAAACTAAGAGAGTATTTAAAAGGAGAGTATACAAACATGTTCTTGCAATCAAAAAGAAAGATAAAAACAATGCACTAGCTAGGCATGCAGTCACATGTAAAGATTTTAAGAAATTTGAATTTTTTATTTTAGACAGAGTGAGAAAGGAACTGTTTTCAGGAGATCTGAACAATTCTTTGGAATGTAGGGAATCTTTGTGGCAGTTAGTATTTGGGGCTGATCAAACACCAGGGCTAAATGAAATGATAAATTTAAAGTGTTTTCTAATTTATAGATAGTTGGTCATTTAAGACCAAAGATGAATTAAAGTAGATTACACACACACAAAATATAAGAACATTTAGCTAATCTGATACGACACTAATAATAACAGTAAATAAACACAGCTTTTTGAAAAAATATCACATAGGTACATTATTTAAATAGTAAGAAAGTGACAAAACAAGAGTAAGATTTAATTTTTAATAATGAAAGTGATTTAATAATTAATTGTTTAATTAATTTTGTAACCAAATGACATAATTTCCTGTGGAAATAGTATTTAAACAGCAGTTTTTTATTAAACAATGTTTCTGAGGAAGTTCACGTTAATAAAAGTGAATGAAAGCGCTTAAATCTGATTTGGAGAAGAGTGAGAATTTTTCTTTGGAGTCCATCTAGATTATTGCCTGGCTTTTGTGTGGTTTTTGTAATTATTTTAGAGTCAGCCTGATTATTACTTATTCCATGGATGCATATAAAATTAAAAACATTCTAAATAAAAATTGGTGTATATTAATGGAAAATTCTAAACTGCAGAAAACATTTAGTTTGGGTCCTCATATTGTATATAAAAGGGGTGTTTATACAAAGAAAATATTTTAAAAAGAGAAGTAAAAATAAGTAGACCAAATCCAGGGATGTTTATATGTGGGGCATGCCCTTACTGTAAATATATAGATATAGAATGAAGTATAATATACAAAGTTTTCAATTTTATACCAAAGGAAAGTTTGATTGTAACTCTAGGAGTGTTGTTTGCCTGGCTAAATGTCAAAAATGCCCAAGGTTTTATGCGGGAAAAACTGATCATAGTGTTAGGGATAGAATTTATGAGCATGTTTATGCCATAAGTAAGAAGAAAGAAAATAATGCTTTAGCAAAACATGTAGATGAACATCCAGATCACCACTTTAAATTTAGGGTACTTGAACAGGTACTACAAGGACATATGAGTAGACATATCTCATTACAATTAGAGAATAGAGAACTGTGGTGGCACTTATTTTATTTTATTTATTTTACATTTGTTGACCGGGCTAGTCCAACTGGATATATGTCCATTTTCAGTAGAGGCCCGGGGAGAAAAGCTCCAAAGACAGATAAATTATAACAAAATTTATAAGGTTACAAATACAAACAGTGTTTGTCAGGTTACAATCAAGTTAACATAGCAGTAGATACAAACATTTTATAGTATATTACAAGACAAATATTTACAATAATTTGGGACAAAATATTCACATGAGGTAGATTAAACTTAAGGTTTACAATTTCATGAGAGTGGTTGCAGAAGAGTATTGATAACATGTTGCTCAAGATAACCATGTGAGGTAGAATGTCACTAAAGTGGGTTTGCTATTTTTCTAAAGTTTGCAGAAAGAGCATTAAATTATAATTAAAGAGGAGTTAGGAGAAACTCGGTCACTGAGGTAATATGTTAGTCAGGGTTAGTGCAAGGGCACAATTATTGCTGAATGCACAGAATCCACCTGGGTTGAATGACCAATGTTCTATTATGTGTGTTTTACAATTCAAGAATTTAACCCAAAGATAAAATAATTTATGTTACTTGTTAAAGTTGTATTGAAGTAGGAACTTAATGGTGTGTGTGTGTGTGTGTGTATGTGTGTGTGTGTGTGTGTGTGTGTGTGTGTGTGTGTGTGTGTGTGTGTGTGTGTATATATATATATATATATATATATATATATAGATATAGATATATATATATATATATATATATATATATATATATATATATATATATATATACACACATATATATTAGTAAAAGTTTTTATGTAAGCAGTTTTCATGCTTAAAATTCTTTAAGGACCGAGGTGATTTTAATTTTAATTGTAATTAAAATAGTCATGTGACTTTTATAGTATTTAAAGGAAGGGGTGTTTTAATCAGTGTGTCTGAAAAAGTTAATGGTAATTGTGGATGACAGCGCTAACACATTAAAACTTTTCTTGGATCTTTTTGCTGCCGTGACCTATTTCATTTGTTTTCGTGGAGCTGTTACAGTATAGTGGAATAATCTTTTTGTAATGTACTCCTGTAATATATGGCTCATCATTGATATACTTGCAAAACTTGCAAGCCCTACATTTACTCATTCAAGGTCTCTACCCAGTTGGCCAAAACCTTTAACTCAATTCCAACAAACCCTTAATGCTTTGCCCCCTACCATACAGCACTTGTGGGGGTCCCTGTAAACATGCTTTAACTTCAGGGATGAAAATAATGTCGCAAGTAGTCTTAAGAATTTTTACTAAGGTTGATGTGTCCTGGTTATAAGTCATAACTATCACACCTATTTTCTTTTCTGTTACTGCAGGTATAGATTGTAGGGAAACTGTGTTCACATTTTCTGCTCTTTTTATCATAATGGGCTGAAATCTGGTCTTCCTATCCTCAACAATTTGATTTTTAATTTTGTTTAAAATATTCAAGGGATAGCTCCATTTGATGAACATTTATATTTGAATATCCATCCCTTCATAAATACAGAATCATTACCGTTGATCCTTAACAACCAGACCATTTGTCCTTTTACCATTCCTCTCTTTTGAAATGTAGGGTCATTACTTTCAAAATGTAGAAAATAATTACACTAAGTCTTCTTTCTGTAAATAGTAGAACCAAAAGAAAACTCAGATATTTATTTATAGAAAAATTTGATTAAGTATTCAGTCTGGTGCCAATCCATTTTATAGGTACATTTCAAAAATGTGGTGGAATTATTCAAGTAGGTGATAAAATCAGTTACTAAATTCTTATCACCGTTCCTTCAAATGAGGATATCACTGGGGAACATATGATATGCCACCATATGTTCAACAAAATGTGAACCCAACACACGTCTCCTCCCATTGGGTCAAGACTAAATTTACAAATATAGGTGTACATTTGCCACCCATCGCTACACCAGAGGTCTGCCAAAACAGTTCACCATCAAAGAACAAAAAAATACTAACCAACACTATTTCCATTAAATTTACAAGCAAATTAATTCTACTGGTTGTTAGATTCTTATCACTGGCTATGCACTCCCTGAACAATTCTAATCCTGCGTCATGTGGTATAGCTGAAAAAAGATTCTCAATATCGATGGCTATAAACCATAAGTTCTCATCATAGTCCAATCTTCTTACCAAATCCACAAGATACCATGAATCATGAATGATATGGCCTTTAGTTTGTAAAATATATTTACAGTGAATATCTATGAAAGCAATAGTAGGTTCTGTCTTTGATCTATGAGCCACCACTGTGGGTCTCATAGGTGGGTCAAAAATATTTTTGTGGCTCTTAGGAATTCCAAAAATTATGGGAATAAAGGGCTTTTCCACATGTAAGCATTCATATTCTGATTGTGGAATGACATTGTCACACAAAACTTCAAATAAGAAACAATCAATTTTAGCATAGACAATATTCATGTGATTTTTAGATGCCCTCTTGTGAGTGGTATCATCATTAAGAATATCAAACATTTAAGAAACATAATCTATTTCATTCATAATAATAATCCCCACCCTTATCTGGTTTTATAGTTCTATTTCTGCTTATCAAATATTGTAAAACTATTCTCTCTTTATTATTTAAATTGTCCACATAATAGCTTTTGTTGAAACAATCCCAAAAATTGCGTTCACGACTTTGCTTGAACACAAAAACCATAGGGTGGGAGGGAGGAATAAAAGTACTTTTTTTTAATTGCACTTTTATGCTGTAATCATTCCTTAGCACCAAAAAACAGTCTGAGAATTAATTGCCTCAAATACAATCTTAAGTTAACAAGCACTTTTGCAATGTCCAACTTAAAAGAGGGGACAAATGCAAACCTCTCCCTCAACATGGAATAATATTCAGGGACCAGTGAAATATTACTAAAAGTATATTTGTTAAAGCCAAAATATCCAGATTCTGAATCAAACACTCTGACTAAATTCATCAGATGTCCCTCTGGTCATTTATCCAATTCCTCATTTTACATTTGCCTTTCCTCCCAGGTTTCCCATATTGTACTCAATTCTGAAGCTCTTGGTTCTGCTCCCTTCATCCAGCTAACCTCTGTGAATGCCTAAATGGCAAGTACTCTAAAAAATTATCATTAGTAACATGGGGTTCATCTCTATTATTTTTAATATCACCCCCTACGGCTTCATGTATAATATTAACATCTCTCACTTTAGCATTAAAGTTGTTATTAGCAGTTCCTGCTCCAAAACCATTAGGCAGTGGATAAGCACATGTCTCAAAATACTCTTTTGCATCTCTAGCCAACTTACTTTACTTCCTCTCTTGATTGTGATTTGCTAAAATTTCTAAATCATAAAATACTTTGTTATACATAAATTGGATGTTTGAGAGAAGATGATGGGAGGCTTGTATGAAATGGATGGTGAGCCATGTACGACTGTCGCAATATTAAATATCTGCATGTTACCTGGTTGATGAGTGTGCAAAGTGTAGTATTTGCTGTTGTATTTCCAATCTGCAGGTATACTTTAAGAGACATCTTTACAAACTATATACAAACCGCTGTCCCGCAATACTACAAGTATTGGAAAATAAGAATGCGTATTGTCAGTATAAAGATGTACATGGTATATAAGAAAGCATTTTTTATTTATTTCTGTAGTGTAGATGATATATTTGGGAACAAGTACTGAGAGACAGAGTTTCATGCACATGGTTGCAGGAAACACATGGCTACAGTAAATATGTGTTCTATCCTGAAAAAGTGCCTTCCCTTTGGTTGTGTTTTTCATGTTGCCTTCCCTTTGGTTGTGTTGTTCATGTATTTTCATGAGATGAAGAATAAATGGACAGTAAACATAAGAAATAAGTGGTAGTGTGCACTTTCCATAGCGCACAGCCAAGCATCTGGTTTGTGCAATTGAAGGCAAAATGTTTGCACATATGAAATACACATTTATACTGCTTTCATCATTTGTGTGTAGCTAAGAGATAAACAAATGTGATCATCTGCCTCACTTATAAAAAATGCAAGTTCTATCGGACTGCTTACCTCCATGCAAGAACGTTCAGTGGTGAGGTGCGGCAGTCAGCACTGTGCATGTTAATGAGTGTAAGAAACACATCTGGTGCTTAGCCAACTCTTTTCAGCAGGTGAAAGTGCATTGAGATATGTCTTTTTGAGCCCAGAAGATACAGGATTTGAATCCAGGTGTAGATAGTTTTAAATATGTATTTATAATGCAATGATATAATTCTTAAAGATTGTGCAACTCAGTGTTTCCGTAGTACAGTGGGTTTAAGCAGCTTTGTGCAGAGGTAACCACACTATTGAAGAGCAGTTCACCATCTCTTGTCATTGATGCACAATGCCAAATTCTGCTCAAACACAGGGGGAAAAAAGTGAAGGGCTTCAATGAGTTGTTTTCACTTATGTGTTCTGAGTGATTCTATTTTTGACCAGATTAAAAGTGTTAAAATGGGAAACTAAGAAAGGGGTGAAAATGGAGGGCAAGGACGGGGAAGAACAAAGGGAACTCAATATAGTAATGTGCAGGAAGGAGGGAGGGATGAAAGAACCATAGCTATCCACTTTGTCAACAGTATAAAATAAAAAGATATATACAATATTAGTTGAATTTAGACTGTCACCTCAACAAAGAAGGGTGACAACAATGCAATCATGTTGTACAGCCAATTGGACCAAATCATGTGTGTTGATAGGACACATGTGCAAAGTGAATTGCTATGTATGGAATTATATTTTTTTGTAGGACTGGTGCCCATTCTTTATATTTTAGTTCAGTAATAGAGGAATATTGGGAAAGGAACGTAGGTATTGCTGGGTCAGGTAAGCAGGGTAATTGAGGAAGTGGTGCAAATAAACAGGGGAGACAAGACAAGCTACAGGGATGGTGAGGGACACAACAGGTTGGGGGACACCATGATTGGGGATAGGTAGAGGACATCAGATGCCCATGACCATCAAACATGGGGACAGTCAGAATCTAGTCCTTACCCTCAGAACTGTCATAACTGTCCCCTCAATCTACTAGCTGCTGGAGTGCTTGACATATTTTTATAACAACGTTAATAGAAAACATCCTCTCCATCCAGCATAAGGATGCACCAATGGTGCTGTGCACAACCCTATGCAACAAGCTTGTCAACTCCTGGTGGGTGACAAAATCCCCATCTCTGACACTAGCCCTAGAGAGGACCACAGCACAAGCTGCCAGGGTAATGCCACCTGTTGTGGTAGGCCTATGTAGTGCAAGGGCAGCAGAAGCAGTAATGCCAGGTTGGGTCCCAGATGTGTTGAGCATTGGAACAAGAGCCATGGAGCTGGGGTAAGGTAAGCCACAGTGGCTGGCCTACCGCCTTGTGCTGTAAAGCATTTTGTGAGTTGTCAGAAATAGATGACATGAAAATGTTGTGACCGCACATATAAAAATAAAAAAGAAAATAGGGTTGGGGTAAGAGAAAAAAACAGATAATTAGAACTATCATATGTAACATACAATAAATTATTAAAATATAAAGAATTTATTTCTACTTTTATATTGAAGTATACTTCTTAGGATCATAGGAGATACTAGGCTATCGACTCAGAGGTCATTCCAAGCCTAGATGTTTTATCCAAATGTAATACCATTGATACTCTATTCAATACACAGGATTGTATTTAGTAATGACTGACCATGTCCAGGAGAGTTGTGGGTGCTATACCTGGTAAGAATGTACTGTTCCCCATCCACTTGCCCAGGTTCCTTTTGAACTGGGTCATAGAGGTGTTCTGCTTTACATGAATTGACAGCCTATTCCAAAGATGTGATAGTTGCTGGGAGACAAATCTGTCCCTTGAGCACATCCAATTCAAGTCACAGGCCATATTTTAATCACTGGAATGTGTAGCTCTAGTCCTGTTTGATTTATGAATGTGCAGTGAACTCATTAGACTTGAGTCGGAGATTGTTCTGTTAGCCAGGCATAAGTGTCCCATACGAAGTCTATACAATACTGAGTATAATGACAGGGACTTTAGTCAATCTGTGTAAGGCACATGCTGGAGTCCCTTCATTTTCTTAGAAACCTCTGATGTCTCTCAAGTTAATGCAGGCGCTTTGTATGGTACATGCCAAAAGGGATATTATACTCAATTATGGGTCTGATTAGTGACTACTATAGAGGGATTATAACCTCCTTTGCTCTAGAGGTGATGCTTTTGCCAATCAAGTGTGCTATGCAGAAACTCTTCCTTACTACAGTAGACATATGGTGGACATAGTTAAGGTCGCAGTCTGCTTGTAATCCCAGACCTCTTACCACTTCATAGGTACATAGGGTATTGTTGTTAATTTGATAGTGTGAAGTGACATTGTTCTTACCAAAGAGAATGATGATGCATTTCTCTGCATTCAGTCTGAAACCATGACTACGACACCAGTCATTGGTCTACATAAGGCCCTCCTCAAGTATAATGACTTCATTTGGGGATTCAATAGTTGCATCCAGTTTGCAGTCGCCCACAAACTTGGTCAGCCACAGCCCCTTAGTTTTGGCCTGAATTTCTGAAAAATATATACCAAACAGTAGGGGGACCAGCACTGACCCTTGTGGAATCCTGATGGTGACAGGTCTTTGGGCTGATGTGGAGTCACCCACTTTGATAGTGTGTGACTGGTTTGTGAGCCATCTGGCAACCCACCTTACAACAAAGGGGTTTACATTCAGTTTGCTAAGCTTATTAATAATGCCCGAGTGTGGGATTGTGTCAAAGGCCTTTGTCAAGTTGAGATATGGTGTGTACACAGATATGCCCTTGTCAATGGCCCTGGTCACATTTGTGAAAGACATCCACCAGGTTTAGCAGGCAAGATCTGTCTTTGATGAAGCTGAAGTGAGTAGGATACAGGGTTTGGAGGGCACCTATGTCTTTATTTATGAGGTCCATGATGATACGTTCCATAGATTTACAGATGAGGCTGGTCAGACGTATGGGTCTATAATTCCCTGGGTCTGTTGCTAAGTCACCTTTATGGAGGGGAGTAACTGTTGCTGTTTTCCATTTAACAGGAAGAAAGCAAGTGGTTAGGCTGTGATTGAACAGGGTACTTAATGGTGATGCTAGTTCATGTTTTAGTTTGTTTAGAAGACAGCCTGAGATCCTGTCTGGCCCCATAGAGGCTGTGTTGTTTGCCTTAGACAAGGCTTTAATGACCTGCTCTTCAGACATGTATGGTGGAGGGAAGTTAGGGGCAAGGTCTGTGATAAGTTTGGATGGGATAAGAGAGTGAAATTTTCACCACATCTGACCACTGGCAGGTATGCTAATTCTGTGGGATCAGTGTGTGTGATACCATTAGTCACTAGTTCAACACATGCTTGGGTCCTACATTTTAGACTATGTACATAGCTGTAAAAGGCCTTATGACTATCCTTGGCTGTGATTGCTATGTTTTTCTCAAAGTTACCCTTAGAAAATTTACATGTTGTCTTATTTGCCAGTTAAGGCCAAGGAGGGTGCATTTTCATTGTTGGGGCCTTGCCTTAGTTTTCTTAGACAGCAGTGTTTTGCATTTGTTGTAAAGCTTGTTGATGCAGGATGTCCACCAGGGTGTTTTTTTTTTTTTTTACTTGGGTATCTGGCTTTGATTTTTCTCTGGAACTGCTGAGTCTATAGACTTACACAAGTGACTGAACACAGCTTTAGTGTATGTTTTTGTGTAGCTACCACTTCCAGCTTGGGATGGGGCTTGGAATGCATGTATACCTTCCCCTGGGAGGGTATAGTTTTCTGTGCTGAAGTTGTTTAGTCTGACTTCACCCTTTGTGAGTTCTGGTGTTAGTGCCAGTTGGAAGCAACTGATTTGTAGTCGGATTTAACTAATGAGGGTCCAACAGTTGCACTGGTGCATCTTTTTGTCATGTTAGTGAGGACCAGATCTAATATGTTCCTCTTGTTGGGGTTTGAACAATTTGTTACAGGGCATTTGAGTTAACAAAGTCAAGAAACTTTTGTGCTAGTGACTTAGGGATAGAGTAGATTTCCCAGTTAATGGTGGGATAATTGAAATCCCCCAGGACCAGAGTGTTTGACAATATTTGAGGGGATATATAACTAGCTATGACTTGAATGAGGGTCTTACCCATAGTGATCTGAACATGGAGTAACTCCATGGAGTTGTCCAGTCTAATAAGTTGTGAGGTGAATTTATCTCTAATATAGATAGAAACACCACCTTCTTTGGTTCTCACCATACCTCTCAACTTGGAAACATCAAAAATCTGGACAAGGCCCATGAAAAATATGTACACATCTGTACACTGAATAACATACAGTTTGCATACATAATTATGTAACCTCGCCCACTCCAGTGGGATTGTGGAATATCAACTTTCAAATGCAAACTGAAGAACAGACAACCAAAATATGGCACCAGAGTCCCCCTGCAGCCATTCCAATATCCCATTACCTGGCTATTTCGCCCATTTACCATAAAGACTAATGTGTGCATACTGCTTTATTAATACAATGATTATTTGGATTTTATTTTTACATTTTACAGCCCAATGCACAAACACTAATTTAAGTAGGGGACACACTCCTAAATATTTACCAGGTTTAGTACATGTAAATGATGAAAGTATGATTAAATAAAACTGCATTTTACTTTTGATGCATTTAGTTTTAATTAAGTTGGAATACAAGTATTCTTATACTACTGATATGATATCCAATTAATTAAACTGTTATAATTAACAACAACTTGTCTGCATACTAAAGTGTCTTAAATAACTAATTATAGCTCAACATACTGAGTTCCATTATAATTATAAATTACAATATGCAATCATTTATATGCAGATAAAAATAGAAAAAAGGTAGCAAAGGAAATCCTTTTTGAGATATCTTTAACATTACTGTATAGTACGTAAACAAACATATCAGATACTGGCTAATTCTGATAAACCTGAGTAATTGTTTTACTATATTCTTTCTGAAAAAACAAAGGGCCAAATTCAGGAAGCCTCCGTGTAAGAGTTATAACTCTTACACGGAGGCTGCAGTGAAACTGTGTGATGTCAGCATGAGGTGCATGAGGCATGCTGAATCACACTAGTAACTCTTACACGGTCCGTGTAAGAGAGTAGGGGGCGTGTCTGTAGGCTAAGCCCTGCAAGCGGACACGCCCCCGGAAGACTAGAATGGCTGAAAGTAAACAGCCACGAGAGAGGCCATGGAAATGTGAATAAACACACTACACAACACATGCCCCGATAGACCATCACTGTATAAAGTGAAGAGATGTTATAAAATTAAATTAAAACCTTTTTTTTTTTTTTAAACCCCGTAAATGTTTGCTACTGTGTGCGCCCCTGTGCGCGGGTGTGCTACTAGCGCAATCACAGTTAGCAGTCAGTGGAAAAGGATATAAGAACTAAATATACAAAGTAAGCCAAGAAGTGATAGCTTAGCGGTAGAGTTGCCGGCCTAAGAGTAGGCAGGCAGGGTTCGAACCCCCACAACAACCTTTTTTTTTTTTTGTAAATAAGCACGAAAAAGCCCCCTGACAGTATTGTACAAATGTAAATGTATTCCCTTTTGTAAAATGGAATGAAATGTAGCATATATTCCGAAGTAACACAATAATAAAAATAGTCAGAAATGTACTGATAGCTAAGCTGCTGTGAGACGGAGTGCCCGTAGCTGAGTAGTGTTTAAAAAGCTGCAAACTGCATGCCCGTTGCTAAGCACCGGTTTAATAGGCTGAAACCGTTTGCAACTAGCTGTGCTTAGCTGAACATGTGTGTCACTAGCCAATTAAGGTTTATCCCAGCACACACCATTTGCACGCCGCTCCCACAAGCTAACTGCCAGTGCGCATGCGTTACCTCCGCGCAAACGAGCGCAGACCTGGTTTTAAATGCTTAAAAGTGCTTTTGGCATGTTTGATTGACAGGTCCTCAACTCATTTCTGTCAGGAAAATCAAAAGTCAGTTGCCAGAGTCGAACCCAGGATACCATGCACTAGAGTCAAGGTACTTCACCACTAAGCCATGACAGCAATACCATGAAATGCAGAAATAGCATATATATGGGATAAAATCCAGAATGGAGCATGAGAAAGCATTTTCAGTGAAGTAGATACAATTCCAAAACGGCCAATCAGAGAAATGTGCGGGAAAAGCGGCATATATAAGCCCCATAGGCGGGAATACACAGCAGAAACAATTGTAGAACACAGCTGCAGTCAGAATGAGTGGAGTAGGTGAGGGACGTTGCTTTCGAGCACAGCGTTGGGGCGTTGAGGAGTCCAGATACATGGTCTGGCTCCTTGTCCATCATCACGAGGCCCAACTCATGCAGGGCCAGGTCTCATGGGGAGCATATAGGGCAGAGGCATGGGACCAGTTGGCTCGTGATCTGACCAGTGCTACTGGCATTCCACGCACTGGTGAGCAGGTCCGTCACCACCATGCGGACCTGAAGTGATGCAAGCAAGACCAGTTGATCGAATGGATTCAGGAGGCCCGGGATATGCCCAACGCCCCACTACTGAGTAAGTCACATTTTACTTATGTATGTAAGGATTTCAACTAGCTGATACCATGGAGATGTGTAGTCCAATATTACTACTTTCGTATTACAGCTGCAGGTGTCCGCTTTATGAATCGCGAGGTGCATGCCCGTAGGCTGGTGCGGATGCGCCACCATGCAGGTTAGTAACCCCACCCAGTACTTGTAAATAAATATTATACTGTAGCATGTATCAGAACACTGCAGTGTATTGATTAAAAGTAATATAATGTGCAAGCAAGATTTGAAAGTCTGCAGGTATGGTTGCAACAAGTTCATCAGTATGCAAGTGTAACTGGAAATATAATTGATAGAATTAAACAGTGCTGTAATACAGATGTCCCACCATTAATTAAAATAGTGTAACCTGCAGTAGTCTCAAGAGTACAGCTTCAGAATCTGAGGTAGTCACATGTGAGATATATCCCCTGTTGAAATGCTGAATCATGACAGAAGTGAGGCTGTTGGAAAGTGTTTGAATCACCACCAGTCTAACATGTGAACAAAGCCTAGAAGTAGCAACCTGAACTGAGAAGTTGCAGGATGTGTGAGAGTGACAGAAAGGGTCATGTATGAATAAATAAAGTAGTAATAACCCCTGAATATATTAGCCCCAGTGTGTTTCTACAGAACTAAATGCATGTGGGAAGTACAACTTAATATCCCAAACTGATTTCAGTGTGTCAGAATCTGGAATGTCTAGGCCAAATGCTGTATATGGTGATCACAGTAAACAATTTGCAGATAGAATGAATGATTATCTGACAGACTAAACAGCCATAGTTGTCCCCTGTCCTGTCATCAAAGTGTAGCAGGATGGTGTATCTGATCAAATTCAAAATAAGTAGGATAGTGATGTATTTGTAACAGGTGTAGCTTGACAGTCAAATAAAATGTATTTTGAAACATCAGCCTCAACTTAATTGTGTACCTATTACAAATGTAAATCAATGTGTAACATATGAATGTGTCATCACTTTCTATCTCCGCCCAACCCTATAATTCCATATAACAACACCCACTAAATAATGGTATGGAACATTTCATTAATCATGGACATTTGTCCGTTTCAAAAATATATGCATGTCTGTTCGTGCATGTGCCCTGTTCATACCTGCAAATCTGATGGCCTGTTGCCATTAATCAACCCTGCATGTTGTTTGACTGTGTATTTCTGTTCAAATAATGCATGTGATATTGATATGCCCCTTGTTCAATGGTGTCAATATCTGGGTGTTTGTTTGATGGGAATAACAATGCATGCTGTTACAACTAATCTGAATGGAATACAATGCCACTAACCCAAACTAACATAACTACTCACAAACCTAGAACGCTTGGGAAGGCAGATCCCAGCGGACCCACCTCTCCCACCTCAGCTGGTGACTGCACCTGGCACTAGTGCCCAGGCCGGACCCCCCTCCGGTGGCCCTGTGCCACCTTCGGGTGGAAGCGCTGCAGGGGATTGGGCCCGTACCCCCTCTGCAAGTGTGGCCGGAGGGGTTCGTCCACTCACCCTCCGCGGTGTCCGGTCTGTGATGCGAAGGGAGATCCAAGACACTGTTCTTGGGCCCCTACGCCAGCTTGAGGCTCATGTGGCACAGCTAACGGCCCCGGCCATTTCCCCGCCTACACAGCCCCCAGCACAGCCCGGTCCTGGGCTGTGAAGGAACAGTGGCAACTGCCTATGGGTGGGGATATCAGTTCCACTGTTGCCATCTGTGGGCTCATGCATCTTGGAAATCCCAACCTCTGTCCCCGTCAATTGTGTAACCCCCCCACGTGTGTCATACACCACCGCTGTATGTGTCTTGTCTGTCTTGTCTGTTAACCTACCCAACCTACCTCCCCAGCTATACCGACTTCCTTCACCTGACATACCACTCTCACCTGAAAAAAAAAGAAAAAATAGGGCACTCTGTACCCACAAAAAAATTACGCCCCATACATAGCTGTCCATGTCGCACACATGTCTGCTTGACATTGAAACAGTTAATTACAATTGGCTCTACAACAAATATTAATGTTGTCCTGACACCTCTCTCAGGGGTGAAAGGTTTCCAATGTCTCACCAAAATACATGGAAATGCACAGCTGTTGCTGCCAAAGACATGGGCATCTATGGGCCTTACCTACATCCCTCCTGCAAATCCCACGCTTGTTTCCCTACTGTCTTACCCTCTTTGTGACCCCTTTTCACCACTTTCCTGTCACCCCTTTTTCTTTTCTTTCAAAGAAATTAGCGCGGGTGTGCGCTTGTGTTAGCGGAGCTCACTGCCAGTGCGCATGCGTGAGCTCCACGCAAACGAGCGCAGACCTGGTTTTAAGTGCTTAAAAGTGCCTTTATGGCACTTTGATTGACAGGTCCTGTACTCATTTTGAAAGTCTGGAAAGAAAAATAAATACCCACTGTCAGTCTCGAACCCAGGACCTTGGTAACATTAGTTTGTATGACCTACCACTAAGCCATGCCTGCTTTACAAGAACACAGTGCTAAAATAAATATAACATGTAATAGTAGGAATCA
This sequence comes from Protopterus annectens, assembly GCF_019279795.1. Lineage (NCBI taxonomy): Eukaryota > Metazoa > Chordata > Ceratodontiformes > Protopteridae > Protopterus > Protopterus annectens. Next base: position 1,645,694,482 of record NC_056737.1, on the reverse strand, counting down.
GTATAAAGGCAATATAGGAGATGTATTATCCAAAGCATGTCAGGTAGAGTTTTAATGGCCAAATTACTGGATTCCCATACTAGTTCAGTGTGAACAGAAACAGCCCTGCTACCTGTTAGCTTGTACATAGTAACGTAAGGTAATGTACATATGTGAAGGTATGTATATCTACACATACATATATATAAATATATATTAATACATATGAAATATAGTTGTAGGTCTCAGTAGCCATACACACTCACTACAGGAAACAGTGAAGATATATGCAGCAACCAGAATCTACAACACAGCCTGGCTCCTGTGAGACCTACTAACCCCTTTAACTGCTTAAAGGTGCCTCCAGCACTTTGATTGATAGGCCCTATACTCAACTCAAAAGCAGAATATGAGCATACTAGTAGGCCCTACCACAAGACCATTGTAACACTAGTCTGTATGACCTACCACTAAGCCATGACTCTCATACAGGAATATAGTGCTAAATAAGTGGAACATGTAAAAGTAGGAATGAAGATAAAGGCAATATAGTATGTCTACTACCCAAAGCATGTCATGCAGACTTTTATAGTCCCAATTACTGGATTCCCATACTAGTGTAGTGTTAACAGAAACAGCCCTGCTAATTGTTAGCTTGTACCCAATAATGTCAGCTAATGTACATATATGAAAGTATGTATATGTACACAGATATATATATATTTAAATAGCAATACATATGACATATAGTTGTAGGTGTCAGTATGCATACACACTCACTACAGGGAATAGGCAAGATAAATGCAGCAACCTGAATCTACAACACAGCATGAAGCATGGGAGATGTACTAACCTTCACACTCACAAAACACTGTCAACAGCATACCAGCATGGTCCACGCCCTACAATCTGAAAGGGCAACGCCTATCTCACATACCCTTTTATAGCAGTGTCCTGAAATCACAGTGAGACATGCAATCAGTACACACCCAGCTGCATGCAATTAGCAAATGCTGCCTTACAATTAGTGCAGAGGCCATCACATGGACCTATGCAGATACCTACAAAAGCATTGAGTACCCACACTACACTCATGCAATACATTCATTGCACAAACACTACGGAGAAAGAGAGAGAGAGAGAGAGACAGAGAAAACAACCAAACAACCAAACAAATATTAGGACTGCCAGCAGCAAAAGCAGCAGCAAGCAGCAAGCAGCAAGGAGCAAGCAGCAAGCAGCACCACTGGCACAGCAACAGCTGCCACAAACACAGGTAATGCAAAGTAGCAGGTTAATCCTGTGTATACTGTGACACCTCCAAATGTATCATAGTTCACTATCTATAGGTATGTCCATGAGATAGGTTGTGTGTACATAGTCATGAAATATAAACATATGTAATATTGTTGTACATGTGGGCCATAACTAACACTTCCATAGCTTAGAACACAAGGCCAGTTGTGCATATGATGCAGTAGTTCCCAGGGTCAGTAGAGGTTCCTCCTCATTGGTGTGGGACCACTGTGTATGTATGGCACTGTTCAGGTACATATCCTGTAGTATGGCCAGGGATTAATATCAGTCTGTCATGTGGTGCTATGTCCTCCAGGGGTGAATGTAGCACACATCCAGGGATACCATTTCGTAACAGTGATGATATGTGTTCTGCAATGATGAGGGTGGCTCTCACCTGGACATGTGAGAGGATATGGAGGTTACAGTCATCTGGGATAACTAATAACACGTGTGTAGGACAATGGGGGGGGTACCTGCACCTAAACTGTCTGCAACAATGTTGCCAATATCTGTGCATTTGGTGAATGTGAAGCATCTTAACACTGGAGACAACAGATGCCTTCCCATCATGTGAATCTGCCCTGTGCTGCAGTAGCCTCCTACTATTGTTATACAATATGCCTGTATCTGTAGTCCACTGGACAGGATTAATAAGTGGTGTGCAGTTGTTCTGGGTTAGATATCTGTGTGCACAGTACATGCAGTATGTGGGATGTCTGTGGTAAGCATATGCAAAGGTGCTGGCGGTGTGTGTTGTGGCTTCCACTGGCCCAGTGGGCTGCATGGATAGCATCACTGTCATAACTACTGAATAACTGTGTAATTACATGCATACATAGCAAGGTAGTGTACTGTGCTTGTGGTGTTGTTCGGATATGTATATCCAGGCTGAGTAATGTGTGTCCACATCACAGGGTTGGATGGCAGCACACATCCAGTATGTATGGATGAACACCCAGAATGTGTCAGACGTGTCACCTGTGCAGAAGTATCTGGCCATTACCTGTGCATCCCCACAACACACACACATGCAACATATGGCAGAAGTACTATAGCAGTACACACATGTTCATAGGTTCATACTAGGCTATCTGCCCGAGAGCATTTACAAGCCTAGCCCATCGTTTTGTGGCTTACGCCACCCCTTTAGTATGGGGAACTATACCCATTATTTTGCTGTGCCTCTGTCGAGCAGTGACACTGAGGTAATCCCTGGGGTATATCTGCGATCTCCCATCCATTGGTCAAGATTTCTCTTGAACAAGGCCAGCGAGGTGCTCTGCCTCACATATACTGGGATTTTGTTCCACAGCATAGGGAGTCTTTGGGTGATGAATCTATCCCTCCAGCACGTCCTATTAATAGCCGTGTCGAGGTTTAAGTCTCCGCCTTGTGGCTCTGATGGATCTAGATTTTTTGAGGTGAAGCATATTCATCAAATCTGGGTTTGACATGGCCTTGTATGTTAGGCAAAGGTCACCTCTGAGCAAGCGGTAAGCGACTGAATAGAACATACATGGACATGCTGGAGGGGCATATTCCTAACTGAGAGGCTCCCTTCACTCTGTAATGAGCTCGAACAGTTGAGAATGAACAGTTCATAGGTTCATACTAGGCTATTTGCCCTAGGGCATTGGTAAGCCTAGTAGAATGTGTTTGTCTTTTGCCACCCAATTACAAGTTATGCTGCTATGCCCTTGTCCGACTTTAGTATACTGTGCCTCTGTCTAACAGTGACATAGAAGTGATACCTGGGGTACAACTATGATCTCCATCCACTCATCCAGATTCTTATGGAAGAGAGTCAATGAGGGACTCTGCCTAACCAGTAGTGTGAGCTCATTACAGAGTGAAGGGAGCCTCTCGGTTAGGAATATGCCGCTCCAGCATGTCCATGTATGTCAGTGCTGAGGTCCAGCTCTCCTGAGCATGTGGCTGTATGGGACTCTGATTGCCTGAGGTGCATCACGTTCATTACTGCTAGGTAGGACATGGCTGTATATGGCACGCACAGATTGCCTCTGAACAGGCAGTATGCCACTGAGTCCAGCTGGATTCACTTTACCTGGGCAGCATATGACATCTGTGTGAGCCATTGCATCCCCTTGATGATGTACTGTTGTCCTGTACCAGTTGCTGTAGGTGTCTGGTTAGGTACATCCCAAAAGGTGCATTGTACGCAATTATAGGCCTGATGATGGATGAGTAAAGAGGCACAATGACCTCCCCTGCCATACATGTGAATCACTCATGATTAGCTGGGCTATATAACATGTCTGTCAATCCACGTTGGCCATGTGGTAGACAAATGACAGACTGCTACCATGTTTCTTCCCCAGGTCCCCAACTATGTCTTCTGTACTCAATGGCCTAACACCTATGTTGTACTGTGCCACCAATGTGGAGGCGTGGGAATCTGCATTGAATACTGATACTCCCCCTCCCTTGTTCAAGTGTTGGGGCCGACAAGAATGGTAACAGCTATAACGTGGTAGTACTGGTGTGCTCCTGTGAAACCTGAAACAGGTTCATGTTACTGCACAGATATCGATGTCCAGAATGCTAGGTAGGGTTTTGAGTACGTGCATCCTTGGGTCTAGACGTCCAGTGTTGAGTAGCATCACTCTTACTTCCTCATCCTTTGTGATACAAATGGATGTGGGTTTGCCTTATGAGCCTTGCCTATTACAGGCACTATGGGTGTAGCAGGAGGCTCCGCCAAATGTCAATAGGACTGTGGTGACAGGTGCAAGCTGTCCCTAGCAAAGCATACCACCCCAAGATGGCAGGCATTGGCACACCTGTGAATGACACCAGTATGTCAGTCAATTGTTGGAAGGGATCATCGTGCCTTGATATTGTGGCATCGTTCTAGGTGAGGGTAGGATGCTACTCAAGGTCAGGGTCAAACTGTCTCGGGCTACGTGCTCAGAGAGCTCTGTAATGTCTCATGTCATGTAGTCCAGGGAGGAATGTGTCAGGCCATTCACAGCAGCATGGACATTGACTGAGTCATACCTGTACCTGCCTTGGAGTTACCTGAGTGTTTGTGTTATGTGGCAGGTCATAGTGCCTGACAGGCTGCACACCGTGCCCTCACCTCGTTAAGCCTGGTGAACGTGATGTGAGTATGCCTGATGATAGAGGCACCTAGTACAGGTGTATGAGGTGTGTTGTTAACTGTTAATGGCTGTGACTGTTCAGCACATTGGCTTTGTGTGATATGTGTTGCACATGTTCGTTTATGTGGTAGTGGTTGCCTGGATGTCTGCTTAGGAGGTCTCTGCTGCATAGGCAGAGCTGTGGTCTGAGCCTACAAGTATGATCATGTGTGATCATGTGTTAGGTCCGCTGTTGTGGTAGGTCTACGTGAGACTGGAAGTGTAGTGAGTGATCCCCTTTGCCACCTGACTGGTTATGGCGGTATTGAGTAGACAGAGCCTAGCCTCCAGTCTGGTATATGGTTGCATCACTCACATGAGTTTGAATTTGTTGTTAGGAGGAGGGGTTGTCTGTGTACATGCATCTGTTCTAACATTGTCTCTGGAGTACCACACTCACCAGCTGGACTGGGAGGGAACTGACAACTGACCTCTGGACATGCTAGAATACTATTGTGAACTCTGTAATCACTAATGATTGAAAACAAGGTCCAGTGGGGAGTGAGGGTGTACTGACATTACCTACAACTGCTGACTGATATAAAAGTGTCAGTGAGCAAATGCCAGGTAACCTAAGTGCAATGTGTCACAATTAAGTAAATGCAACAATGACAAGCAGTCACTTGCTGTCATGTGTAACATGGAAGTACGTACAGTAAGCAATGCAGATATCAGTAGTGAGTCACAGATGTGTTGAGAAGATGTGTACTATGTGGAAGTAGCATACCAGTGAAATAACAAGCTAACAGATAACAAGCATATAAACAAAGGTAGATCCAGGAGGCCTGATGTAGTGTTTGCTACAACAAACAAGGTGTAGCAATGTCAGTAAGATACAGCTCAGATATGCAGGCACTATAAACCTGAAACCAGATGTCCCCAGCTATGAATGGCAGAGTACAGCCTATTGTCACACACGAGTGCAGACCACAAACCTCGTTAATGTTAAATAATTGGCCTGAAGGCCAACTGCCCATACCAGAAGTAATACACTTGTACACTGGGCCCACAATCAGCAGTTCCCAACTTCAATGGATGAAAGATATGTGTCCTGCCACCACAGTGCTTGCCACCAACCTCCCTAATGTAAAACAACCGGTCTGAAGGCCAAGTACTTCGTACAAATGACATAGAATGATAGCTACACTGTAATCAGGTTTTAACCAAGCAGTAATAAGTAGAAGTTAACACTCCCTGTATAGAATGTGTACCATGTATTGTTGAGATACTATGCTGATAACCTGTTTGTGTACCTTTCCAGATAGACATGGCACCAAAAAGGAATCCTGCCTACTCTGCTGCAGAGGATGACGTGATCCACCAGAGCCTGGTGCGTGACTATGCCATCCTGTTCTCACGCACCACCCAGAATCAGCAGGAGAGGTCTGCACTGTGGCAAAACCTCGTTAGCAGGATAAATGATGTTGGCATGCATGATAGGACATATGAGCAGGTGAGACATCACTGCAGTGATTTGATAAGAAATGTCCACCAGCGTGCTGCAGATATCCGCAGGCAACAGGTTGCCACAGGTGGGGGTTGGCCACACATCCCCCCCTCACCAGACAGGAGGGGCTACTGCTAAGTGTTGTGGATCCAGCCCCAGAACAACAGCAACAATCATGCATCCTGATGGAGGTTGGATCCACACAGCAGCAAGACAGCGAGCGTGCAGGTAAGATGCCATATTCATTTATTGTTATTACTTTTACATTTATTGACCCAGATAGTCTAGCTGGATATAAGTTCATTTTCAGTAGAGGCCTGTGGAGAAAAGCTCCACACATAACGTAATAAAGGCAGACAGACAAGTTGTTAATACAGACAGCCAACATAATAGAATTGTACACCAGCCTGTTAATTAAATCAACATACATGTAAGGAAGTCAAACAGTTTAGAGTCATACACAATGTACCGTTGGTTTCAAAGCAATCCTACCTAAAGCATAATGGTTATGCAATAAGGCAAAAGCCATATACATAATAGTTAGGGCTCAGAAGGGTAGAGAAGTAGAAGGAGTATGACAGATACAATGATATGGAAGAGGCAGGAGTCAAGAAGGGAAGTGAGGAAAAGAAGGAAGACAGTCAAGAGGAGGTGGGATGGATGGGAGAAGTAGGTCAGAGCATAGAAGGACATCAAGGTGAAAGAAACAGGGTAGAAGCCAGTTTCTATGCACAATAAGGGGTTAAAGGTGAAGAGAGGGTAGGGAGAGGGACGTTAGCCTGGACTCCAAGAAGAACAAAGCCAGTGGTTTTGGAAGTACAGTTTGAGTTGACGTTTGAAGAGAGGTAAGGGTGAGATTAGAGTTAACTCCTGGTATGTACATATGACTGTTCTGTACGCTGTTACTTCATGCACGCATAAGGTGTGCATGTGGTATGTATCTGTCATCATGATATATATACAGACATGATGTGCAGCTGATGTGTATAAGGGAACTAGTGTACTACTGTACTGTATCATGTGCAAAACGAATGGCACACATGTGCCCACTGACATTACTCTTCACACTTCCAGGTCCCTCCCATCTAGCAATGAGGCAGGCCATACATGCTGGTGAGTCTTTTAACATTATCTGTAAAACAATTTATAAAACTAGGAAGAGTAGTGTAACTCTGTAGTAGACATGCTGGTGACTGTGTTCACAATAACTGTAATTGACAGGTAGTAAATTGAGTAGTGTAACACGGTACTGATGTGTGTGTTTACTGTGGGGTGTGCATGTGTGCAAGTGTGCCTGTGCCCAAGTGTGCATGTGTGTTAGTGTCCATGAGTGCATGTGTCCATTTCTGAATGTGTGCATTAGTATTGAAGTGCATCTCTTTCAAATATGTATTGAGACTGTAATCTGTGTTCCATGTTTTCCTCCCGTAGGTTCTGGTGCTGCTCTGGTGACCTGCAGCAGGGAACCTGAATCTTGTGCCCCAGGTACTGATGATGATGAAATGTCTGTAATGGTGCAGGAAGGTGTGTCTGGGTCCGCCATTGGTCAGCCAATTGACAGTACACAGCTTTCAACCCGGCAATGCGCACAGTCATCCTGCCGTTACATCCTTTGTCACCATTGTCCCTAGGTGATGGACAGTCAGCAGTGGGCATAGATCAGGGTAATGTGGTACCTGTGGTACATGCATCCCCACAAGGCAGCCATGAGCAGGGGCCTCCAATGGTACCACGCAGACAGTCGCCCATGGGTTCTCGTGGGGGCATCCGTGGCCGCATTGCCTCTGGCCGACGTGCCCAAGGAGGTATGTCAACCTCCACTATGTTTAGAACTGTCATGCAGGCACAGGCACGTATGGAAAGGTACACCAGACAGGGTCTGAGGGAGCTGAGAGCATGTCGCATAGCCATGACAGACGGCATGCGTGATGTTGCGTAATGCTATCCGTAACTTCGCAGATGTGGTTGACAGACGTTGTGGGGGGATAGAAGAGCTGCAGCACAACCAGATGTCCATGGGGCAGGGCGATGGTGTGCGTTTGGGATGTCGACGTGGCCGTATGCCAGCAGGAGCACCAGCTGTCAGTGGACATGGATGACAACAGTCCCAATCTCACGCCTCAAGTGCCAGCACCAGCCCCAGCAATGCTGGGTCTGTGCTGTCATCCACCAGGAGACCACGTGCACGTGGCTCTGGACAGTCCCAACAGGGAACTGTGTCCAGTCAACACACCCCTGCTTCCGATGACAGTACCCAGTCTGGGTTAGTACCGGATACGGCCCGTAGCACCCCTGCCAGGCACAGGTACCGTGTCCGTGCCCACAGAGACTGATCTGGATGACCTGACAGGTGCAGTCTGTGGCTGTCCACAAAACCCTGTACATGGCAGCCATTATGTGGGACTATGTGCGTGCTTACACACATGCAGAAACCTAACACCTAGGGCAAACACATACACACACACACTGCACCAACAAAGCTCCACCCTGTACTGCTGCCCCTCACAAACACACATACACACACATGTCAATTGGTGTTACCAGTGGCCGGCTTGGGCATACCTAACCCACACCCTGTGCATATGATGACACTGTGCCACCTCCTGCATACTACAATATCGGTGCAGGTAAAGGTAAACACGTTGCTGATGCACAGGGTGACTACATAGATGTGTATAATTAGTAACATGTTGGTAACTGTTGACTGTTGCAGTATAATTGTGTGTATATCCCAGCAGTCCTGCTGCAGTAACTGTATGAATGTCCTCAATTGTTATCTGCACCCATACTACTTAACAAAGTGTACCAGCTGCACACCATCACATGCTAACATTGACTATGGCAATGCGCATCTTGTGCTGTTATGTAGATTCAGCTACATGTATCTGTTCTGTCACACATGCATTTATACACACCCTGCTACCCACACACATGCAGATGCTCACCTGCCATTCACATTATTTATCACCCTACATGAGTAGCTGTTGATACATGACAGGTACACATTTCAGAAGTGCACTATGTTGTTTACTACTGGCATCCCCTTCTCTACCTGTACTCACAGGGTGCAGGCAACCTCATCAGTTGAAAGATGTAATGTGCATCAGGTACTGTAGTACCCTGATTGCCACATCAAACATGTTTCCCATACGGAAATGCACACACAGACACATCCCACATCCACACACTTGCCACATTCAGGCTTCAGAACACTATCTAGGTATATTCGGGTACATGTGCGTGTTACGGTAGCATGTAACACTATACTGAGTACTGGCAGTTAGTTGTCTGTTGTCAGGTTGTCTGTATAGAATAAAAGAATTGTTTGATTATCCTACTCCGTTTTGTGGACATTACTTGAAGAAGTGTTACCTTACATGTGTTATCAATACCACCACCTTCTGTTTTGTAGTTTTGTTTGTATAGGGTGCTATCAACATCACTGCTTGTTAAGGGTAATGACCACCCTGCAGTGCATAGCCCCATGTGGCAAAAGCCACATCCCACCCCATCATTGTGCACACACACTAACCCCACCAACAGTAAAACACATACTTTCCATTTGCAAGATTCAAACCCATACCTAACTGTGCAATGACAGTAAAACAGACACATTAGCAGAGTGTGCTATTTGCAGTAGTTGGAGAAATCTTTACTAATGCTGTACTTAGAGGGTGCTGACATCATCTGTGTGTAGGAGGAGGGATGTGCACCCTGTAGTGTGTTCTCCCAGTTGGCAAAAGGCAGTTAACCCTCCCAGCATAGTGCACACACATAAACCACACTCATACATTCCCTTTGCAGGATTCAAACCCCTACCTAACTACGTTATGACACTGAAGAAAGACGCATTAGCAGAGCTCGCTATGCAAATTACTGGATGACTTTACTACAGGTGATATAGTTATACAGTCCTGACATCATCAGTGTTTCAAAAGGGGGATCTGCATCCTGTACGATACTGTCACAGTTGCTAATAGGGACATTTCCCACACACACATTGATGTGTTGGAGGTTTGCATATGTGGGGGATCCAGAACTCCAGTGTGATTAGTATATGGTTTGATTGCAACAATGAGGGATATACTCCCAGTGGTGAGCAGTTTGTACTCATGTTTGTAAAGATCAGCTCTAGTATATCTGCCCCTCTTGTGGGAAGGTTGGTTACCTGTTCCATAGCCAAAGAATGTCTGATCAATGGGAACCTTAGAGCTTGGGTATTGTGGCTTGTGTAATGTTCACAGTCTATGTTTGGGTAGCTGGCATCACCCAGTATGATGGTGTTTGCAGAGTAATCTAAACTCTCCTGTGTCAGCATGAAGGCTGTGTGGGAGTCCTGAGTTTGAGAGGGTGCTGTAAGAGCTCCTCTGTGTCTCTTTCCATGTGGTCCAGGGAGGTACGCCTCAGGTTGTTTGCACCAGCATGGACAATGTCTGCCTCATAGCTGTACTTGCTGTGGAGTGACCTGTGTGCCTGTGTTATGTGGCACATTCTATCACCCAACAGGTAGCTGACTGTGACCCTCACCTTGCTCTGTCTGGAGGGCGGCACGTCTGTCAACAGCTCATGTCAAGCAAGTGCACACCCCTTATAAATGATGTGGAAACCTTCAAAGGCCCAAGGCCTGTTGAAAATATGGACCAGACTGCAGATACCTGTATAGAGGCATTCTGTGGACACATTCAGGAATGCATGGATCATGAAACCACATATGAAAGCATGACCCAATTCTCCAAAGGCAGATGTCCTGGGCACCGGACACCAGCCATAAACACACTATACAATAGAAGGATGACGCCACTACATGATACAACAACCTCCCAAAATGTGAAGGCACCACCGATGAGTATTGGAAGACAACTACAGGCACCCATATGATTGTCTAAGGCCATCTTTGAGAGAGGATTCCACAAGCCACTGAGGATAATCACAAGGCTGCCTGTAGTTATGTTAGTAACCTGGGTGGTACTACCCAGATATGCTCAGAGGTAATCCAATATGTCACACAAAATATAAAACACAGAGACATTGCCATCATCCTAGTGGACAGGTTCAATGCTGCCTTCTCTCCCCACCACACCAAAAGGGCAAATATGTCTCGCAGCACAGTGCTTCCCCCCCTGACATCACAGATGCTCAGGTAAGAGATGCCCTTCCCAAAGCAATAAACACTGCATCAATGGGACCAGACAGTGTCCCAGGCTGTGTCCTACATGAACCACAAGAAGAGCTACACCCAGACATAACACCACTGTTCAATCCCAGCCTTAATACACGATATGTGGCCAGAGAGTGGCATACAGCAACAGTGGTCCCTCAACATTCAGGTGGTGCCGTCACGGATCCTGGACACTACTCGCCCCATATGTCTGACTAGCTTTGCCTGCAAAGCTATGGCAAGGATCATCATGAACCTCACATATCTAGATATTGTGGACCTACAGACATGTCACCATACACAGTTTGGCTTTGTCAATGGCAAATCCTGCCTATCAAACCTGTTTGATTTCTTTGAAACAGTCACCAAGGCCACTGTCAAGGGGTAGGAGGTCCACACAGCCTACCTGGACCTTGCATAAGCCTTGGATACAATACCCCACTTGTGCATTCTAGGGAAGCTCACCAGTGTACATATTAACCCCTATGTCACTATGGGTATTGCACAGTGGCTCAAGGGCAGAACACACATGGTAGAATTGCTGGAGCCATGTCAGCCTCCAACCTGGTACAAGTGGTGTCCCACAAGGCACAGCCGTAGGAGCTGTCATGTTCATTATATATTTGTCATAGGTACAGGCCAACATGGAAGTACTGTGGCTCAGCAAGTCGCTGGTGACTGCAGACCGAACACCATAATCAACTCACCAGCTAACACACGCATCCTCCAAAAGGGACTCTTGCAAACACACGACTTGTGCCACAGCCATGGCCTCAACATGAATGACAGAAAGAGTATAGTCATCCCCTTTGTCAAACACTAAGTGACCACAACGTACCACATATGTGTTAATCCAGTAAGTGCAGACCAAGGAATTATGGACCTTGGGGTACGCAGGTTGATAGCATTCTACCATTTGACAACAACATGGACAAAGTGGTTAGGTAAGCATGTTATATGGGCCACATCATCATGGGATCCACATGTAGGCCAGGGGAGGACATTGTGCCCCTTTACTCATCCCTCATCATGCCCATAATTGACTATGATGAACCTGTTGGCATGCACCTTACCAGACACCTACAGCAACTGGAGCTACCACATATGTACCTCGACAAGGGGATCAAAGTGCTCAAACAGATGCCACATACTGACTGGTTAAAGTAGCAGCAGCTCTACTCAGTGACATACTGCCTCTTCATAGGCAATCTGTGCCTGACATAGAAGGCCAGGTCATACCCTCACTTAATGGCCATGCTGCATCTCAGAATATCCAGATCCCACCAGGATACATGCTGGAAATACTTGAACCTCAGGAGTGATATACATAGGACATGGTGGAGGGGCATATTCACAACTCAGAGGCTCCCTTCATTCCTGATTATTATCCCAATAGAGGTTAGGCAGACTGACTCAGTGACTATCTTCAAGAGCGATATTAATGACTGGATGTGACATTGTAGGGTTACCCTGGGTATCACTTATGTGTCACTGTGAGAAAGAGGCACAGTATACTAACCTTGGAAAAGGGCATAGCAAGACAGATTCACAATGCATATTGAAAGGCACACACATTCTGGCTAGGTGGATACATGCCCTGGGCAGATATCCCTGTACAAACCTATGGACCTATGTCTCTTTTTCACCATTGGCCCTATGTGCTGTCAATCACCAATGTAATCTCAATACTCCGGTAGCATGTGCAAAGGTCAGTTGTCAGTCACCTCTATGGTACAGTTGTGGAATATGTGTGTCATGTAGTAATGTCACAGCTGCAACATGTACACAGTCAACCATATCCCTTACCCATTGATGTACATCACATGTATGAGATGGAAACACATGGCCAAACTGTAACAACAACATACAAGTTAGTCAGATGCATGGACACATATGACTCAGTCATTGTCCATGCCACCACAGCTGATGTGGGATGTCGCTCACTGGGATACATGATAGGGAACATGGAAGGGATCACTGAGCAAGTGACACAGGCTGGTAGACCCCTGACATTGGTTCGCATCAGACCCTCACCAGGGATTCCGACAAATTACTGAATGCTAATGAATAAGTGTAGCTACAACACCCTAGCTGAATGGTTCTTAGCATGCAGTCACTGCATTGCTATGGAATACTGTCTTACCACTCCCACAACAGGTGAGAACATGCAGCTCCTGTACATCAACAACATGTAGACTTTATGCCCCAGACCAGGTGTGCATCCCTCACTACTAGGCTGATAGCATCTACATCTCACACTGTATATACACATCCCACATGCAGCATCTGCACAGAAGACCACGGTCATAATGTTACCCTGTGCAAATACCATGTATTCACATGTGGCAGGCATCACACATGGTAACTATTGAAAGTCACAGGTACATATGTGTATTTGGCACACACATACATCATGTGTTCATTGCCATAACCGGTGTAATCAATGTCATGCATTATTGTGAGGGACAACCCACACACATGGGCATTCTGTGTGTGGACAACACACATGGCATGTCTGTAATCAAAAGCCATACATAATTGTGATATCGTTTAGAAAGGGGTATGTGCATCCTGTAGTGTGTTTTCCCAGTTGCCAAAAGGGATATATTAATCATACACACTTACCCCCCTTCACACACACTTGCCACCTGCTGGATTCAAACCCCTACCTAACTATGTTAAGACACTAGAGATGGATGCATTAGCGCAGCGCGCTACTCGCATTACTGAGGGATTGCCTTTCTCCTGATATACTTATAGGGTGCTGACATCATCAGAGTTTAGAAAGTGGAATGATCATCCTGTGGTGTGTTTTCCCAGTTGCCAAAAGGGATGTTTCGTTCATACACACTTACACACACACTTACCTCTCTTTATACACACTTGCTACCTGCTGGATTCAAACCCCTACCTAACTATGTTATGACACTAGAGATGGACGCATTAGCACAGTGCGCTATTCGCATTACTGGGGGATTTCCTTTCCCCTGATATACTTATAGGGTGCTGACATCATCAGAGTTTAGAAAGTTGAATGATCATCCTGTGGTGTGTTTTCCCAGTTGCCAAAAGGGATGTTTCTTTCATACACACACGCTTACTCTCCTTCACACACACTTGCCACCTGCTGGATTCAAACCCCTACCTAACTATGTTATGACACTACAGACAGACGCATTAGCACAGCGCGCTATTCGCATTACTGGGGGATTTCCTTTCCCCTGATATACTTATAGGGTGCTGACATCATCAGAGTTTAGAAAGTGGAATGATCATCCTGTGGTGTGTTTTCCCAGTTGCCAAAAGGGATGTTTCTTTCATACACACTTACCCCCTTTCACACACACTTGCCACCTGCTGGATTCAAACCCCTACCTAACTATGTTATGACACTCGAGACGGACGCATTAGCGCAGCACGCTATTCGCATTACTGGGGGATTTCTTTTCCCCTGATATACTTATAGGGTGCTGACATGATCAGTGTCTAGAAAGGGGGATGAGCATCCTCTGGTGTGTTTTCACATTTGCTAGGGGTAACATTTGGACCAAGTGTGTGAGCATGCCCAGTTCAGCCTTCCCATGGCATGTTGTGTGAAAGATGTCTCATTTATCTAAGTGTGTGAGCATGCCCAGTGTGGGCTTTACATATGTTGAACTCTGCAGCCCATCACATTTGTGGATGAGTGTGACCTTCAACAAATACCTCCAGTTTATGGTTGTGTGTTCTGTTCCATGTTGTGTAGTTACTGTCCGAATGCTTTTTGTGTGAACAAAACAGGGAGTATACTGTGCCTGCAGGTTTTGCATGGGATACTTTGCACACAATTGTCAACATCCGTTCATACTGACCTAACACTGTAGCACTGTCTAGTGTAGTGTTTCAGTACTTTCACTGTGGTGGTCAGTATCCTGGGCTATAGTCCTATCACTGCTTTACATTTCCATAGGGTGCACAACAGCCTGGTTAGGGTCCAGTTGTGCACATCTGCACAAAGGCAGTGCCTCTACAGACCCTGTTAATTGCTGCCCCATAAGCTTAACAAGTGTAGTCTGCAAATCTATGGAGAGGATCATAATTGAGCTCATAAACAAAGATATAAGGGACATGCAGACATTGTACCCATCCCATTTTGGCTTGGTCAGGGGCAGATCATGCCTTTTGTACTGGGTTGACATCTTCAAATTGGTCACTTAGGTCATTGTTGGGGAAAGGCAGTCCATACAGCCTACCTTGGCCTTGCAAACACTTTCAACACAATACCTCACTCAGGTATTGTGGAAAACCCTAACAACTGAAATGTAAACCCATATGTCACAAGATGGGTTGCAAACTGGCTTAAGGATGGGACCCACAGGGTTAGAGTTGCTGGCACTATGTTAGACTCCAGGCTGGTCACAGGTGGTGTCACACAGGGCTCAGTCCTTGGCCCAGATTGTTTGTCATGTACTTCCCAGAAGTACAGGCCAACATGGGAGGACTTTGGATGACAATGTTAGCAGATGACTGCACACTGGGCACCATAGTGGACAGTGCATCACACACAGATATCCTTCAGAAGGGACTCACAGTAACTGATAGCTGGTGCCAGGGCCATGGCCTGAAGTCAAAGTGCACAACATGTGTAGACATACCCTTCAGGAAAAGCAAGGTGACCCCAAGCTACCATATAGGTGGCAATCCTCTAAGCACAGAGGAGGTTATCATGGACCTGGGGACCCAGGTTGACAGTCGCCGTTCTTCTGAGACTCACATTGCTAAAGTGGCTAGGAAGACCTTCTACATTGCCCACCTGATCAGGATGGGATTCACATCCAGATCTAGTGGGTCATTGTTCCCTGTACTCTTCACTTATCAGACCGCTGATCGAGTCGAATGCCCTATTCTGGCTGTATCTCACCCAACATCTGCAGCAATTGGAGACACCCTGACTGTCCCCCACCTAAAGGATCAAGGAACCCCAACAGCTGTCATATGCTGCCAGATTGAAGACACTCCCACTCTATTCACTCACATACCGTCTGCTTAGAGGTGACATGTGCCTGACATGCGAGGCCATGTCCAAACAGAGATTAATGGACATGCTCCACCTCAGACTCAGAAGATCCACCTGAACCACTAGTGCAGGTGACTTACACCTTAGCAGGGATGTATGTTGGACATGTTGGAGGGATGGAGTTATCACCGGAGACTCCTATGCTGTGGAATACAATCCTGGTCCATTTGAGGCAGAGCACCTTGCTGGCTGTGTTCAAGAGGTATCTTGACCTAATGCTAGTCGGAGAATGTGTTTGTCCATCAACACATTGTGTTTAGTTTGCCATGTCATATGTCTTGTTTAGTATACTGTGCCTCTGTCTACCTGTGACATAACATTGATACCCAGGGTAAACCTCCCATCTCCCATCCACTCATTAGGATTCCTGGTTAGGGACTCAACCAGTGTCTCTATGGACAACCTGTACTGGTAGTTTACTCATGTGTGGGGTGGCTTCTGTGTTTTGGATAATGCAGTACAGCCTGTCCTATATATGTCAGTGCTGGGGTTCAGGTCCCTCATGTGCATAGCTCCCTGCCATTCAGATTGTACAAGGTGCAGCATGTGCATTGATTCCAGCTTGGACATGGCTTTCTACATCAGGCACAGCTTGCATCTGGGTGGACAGCATGGCAGTGTGTGGAGCTGCACTCTGTTTAATCAGACTACACATTACATGTGTTCCAGCTCTGTCATACTCCTGGTGAGGTACTGTTGTGGACTTTACAGGTGCTGGATGTGTGTGCATGAGATACACCCCACAGGGGCTGTTGTGGTCATTTCTAATGCTGATGAAAGATAACTGCAGAACCAGAATGACCTCCCCTTAACTAGATGTCAGACAGCGTGGACCATACAATCACAACTGAAAACAGGACCCTCTCCACAAAGGGAAAGTGTCCTGTCTGGTGGACCCCAGCCATAAACAAACTGTATGACAGATGAGGGTTACTAATGCAAGACAGAGCTACATCTCCAAAAGGGAAGACAACTGTGATCAGCACTAGTAGAAAGCTACATTATCTCATAAAGACATGCAAGGTAATCTTGGGGACATAAATCACCAAAGACAATGAAGGTAACCACACTGCTTTCTTCAGTTATGTCAGACACCTGGTTGTGAACCCTCGGATATGCTCAGAGTTGGTACACAACAACATATATTCCAGTGACCTGACAGATATTGGCAACATTCCGGCGGACAGCTTCAGTGCGATTTACCCCCTCCCTCACCCCCAAAACAAGATAGTTATCACTGCTGTATGTAACCTCACTGTCATCTTGGATGTCCATGTGAGAGCCACACTCAGCAAAGACAAGTACACAGCATCCATGGGACCTGCTGGTATCTCCAGTTGCATGCTATGTGAACTCCAGAAGGGCTGGACCCATATATACAACTGCTATTTAACCTTAGTCTTGCTACAGGATATGTACCTGAACACTGGCATACGGCAACAGTGGTCCCACTCCACAAAGGAGATGCCTCCACAGACCATGTCAACTACCACCACACAAGCTTAACCAGCCTTGTCTGCAAAGATATGGGAGGAGTCATGGAGCTCTTACACAGACACATTACTGACCTACGGACCCTTGTTCCCACCTAGTTCAGCTTTGTACAGGGCAGATCCTGCCTTTTGCACCTTTGCACCCGAAAAGTACTTACCATGAAGATCAGGGTTCTTCAACACATGTCATATGCTTCCAGAATAGAGGAAGTCCAGCTTTGTTCAGTGTCATACCGCATACTTACAGGTGACCTATGCCTGACATACAAGACCATGTCCAATCAGGTTTTGGTGGACATGCTCCACTGCAAGCAATCCAAATCCACCAGAGCCATGAGAGCTGAGTATTTGAACCTCAGCACATACATGTATAGGACATGCTGGAGGGACAGAGTCATAACTCAGAGGCATCTCACACTCTAGCAGAGTATCCCAGTTCATGTTTGACAGAGTCCCTCACTGACTCTCTTCAGGAGACATCTGGACAACTGCATATGAGACGGAGGCACAGACTAGACAGAGACACAGTCATGTTATTCAATTACGTAAGGGGGTCATAATGTGTCACTACTAAGTCAGAGGCACAATATTCAGAATCTATTCTGTACACTTATTACCACTATAAGGGGTGGCAATAGCCACATCACTATGGCTAGGCTTATACATGCACTAGGGCAGATAGTCTAGTAGTACACTATGACACTATGAAACACCGGTGTATGTGTAGCTATTGTCAATCAAACAGTATGATGTGGCTTGGGGGGCTTGATATCTCCCTGTATTCCAACATTGTTTTGTCTATTCCTTCTAGCATGTCTAGGGATCAGTTGCTAGTGTCCTCTCCTGCTCAGCTGGTGAACCTGGGAATATTGAGGCACTGTTACACTCTCCTCATGTACACTGACAACCCTTTCCTTCTGCCATAAAACACACATACATGTGAGAGATGCAACTATATAGCCAAAGTGGAGGCTGAGCTCTCTCAACATAGGACTAGCAAGACCAGAGAGAAGGTGAAGGTAACCACACACACATCTTTAATCCAGTCTCACATGGCACTGTCACAACTTAAGATCATACACATAGACACACAGAGACACTCTCGGAGGCTCTGATCAGAAGTCTACCAGAATGGCAGTGGCCACCACAGCAGACACTCACACAACTGCCTCCACAGGGCACAGCACATGCAACACATTGACCACAGAGTCGGTGTGCCAAACAGTCACAGCCCTTAAGGCCAAACACAATGCCAGACACACTTGTCATAGGTGACTCCATAGTCAGACACACTGATGTCCCACTCACCAGATCAGGTACAGAGGAGGTCACAGTAAGCTGCCTATCGGGCATTGGAATCCACCACATAATGCAAGCACTCAGGTCACTAAACTGCAAGTACAGGTCTGACCCAGTCATAATCCATGCTGGTGTGAACGACCTGAGATGTACCTCCCTGGACTACATGGAAAGAGACATAGAGGATCCCTCTGATTATGTAGGCCAGGCAGGTATAACCCTGACCTTCGGCAGTATCCTACCTTCACCAAGTATGATGCCACATAAACAGAGACAAGATGATCAGCTGTAGTATTTTGCTTAGACTATGGTGTCATTCTAAGTGGGTCCAATGTCTGTCTGCCTGGGATGACATGCTGGACAGGCCACGGTGATTTGCAAGGGACGGCTTGCACCTGTCACCCCTGGGCTTCCGGATTTCAGATGATGCTCTTGCCACCCCCATTGTGCCTTTTTTATGCAAGATTCAGATTCTACACCTACCAGCCTAGAACACAGTAAAGGAAAGACACTAAGGGTAATGCTGCTCAATGCCCAAGGTCTCAACCTCAAGCTGCACACACTCTATGCCCTTCTCAGTATGTAGCACATTGATGTCTGTGCTGTGCCTGAAACCTGGTTCACAGCTTCTGACAGCACCCCGGCACTATCGGGTGTTACCTCATATCATGCATTCTGGCACCAGCATCCCGACAACACCAAGAAGGATGGTGGGTGTCCATATTCATCAAGGACACCCTCACCTCATGGTTGGTGGCAACACACGATGCATCGGAGACCATCCAGGTGCCAGTGACCGTAGGCAAGACTGCTCTGCAGTTTGTAGCATGTTACATGCCACCCGCTCAAACTCAGGTACCTCACACAGCTATCCTGCAAACACTGAAGGGGATAAATGTATCTCCAAACACCATCCTACTGGGTGATTCCAACTATCCACATATACACTGGGATCACTAATCATGCCACAACACTCTAACACAAAGGTTCCAAGAGTTCATACACTGAAATGCCATGGAACAACTGGTCCCAATCCCCTCAAGTGGAGGCAACATTCTAGAACACATCATCACAAACATGGGGTCACACTGTTCAACACCAGACGTATACCCATCATTGGTGAGATCAGATCATGGACTACTCTCAGTGGGAGTCCACATCCCACCCAAACCCCAGATGGGAAAAGAAACAGTGAAGACCTTCTCAAATGCCGACTTCACATTTCTGAGGACTGGTGTGGTCTCTTTCAAGGCCCCCAGGCCAGCGGACACCATTACCCAAGCCACTGTATCACTTAGAAATGCCTTCTACCAGCACCTCCAGGACTGCATGGATCAGGCAATCCCAAAAAAAAAAGACTCTTTGTACCACAGGCAAGCATCCAGTCTGGTGGACCCTAGCCATAACCAAGCTGTACAACACAAGGAAGGAGCTACTACCAGATAGAGCGTAATCCGTAGGGGGGAAGACACCCCTGCTCATTGTGAGTAAAACACTGGGTTCCCCCATACAATCATCCGAGGCATGTTTTGAGAGTAAACCCACTCAGGACTCCAGGGACAATTATGGGGCCTTTTTTACCTATGTTTGAAACCTGGGAGGGGACTCCCAGATATGCTCAGACTTAGTTCAGAATGATGTTGATATCACTGCACCTACAGACATTGGCAACATACTGGCTGACAGGTTCAGTGCAGATTTCTCCCTCCCCCAACTGGAGGGTATGTACACCAGAGGATTGTAGCCCCCCAAACATCTCTACTGCTGGGGTGGGAACTGCTCAATCCAAGGCAGAAAACACTTTATCCATGGGACCAGATGGTGTCCCCAGTTGTGTGCTCCATGAACTCAATGAGTAATTACACCCGCAGTTAGGGCAGCTGTTTAATCTTAGCATCATCTCAGGATATGTTCCCAAGGAGTGGCATACAGCAATGGTGGACCCACTTCACAAAGGAGGTGCCTCCACCAACCCCAGAAACTACCATCCCATCAGCTTGACAAGCCTGTTCTGCTACGCTATGGAGAGGATCATAATGGGAATTCTAAATGAAGACATAGGGGACTTGCAGACATTGGATCCAATCCAGTTTGGCTTTGTCAAGGGCAGATCATGCCTTTTAAACTTGGTTGACTTTTTCAAAACACTCACCCAGGCCATTGACATGGGCAAGGCAGTCCACACAGCCTACCTTGACCTGGCAAAGGCTTTCGACACAATACCCCACTCAGGTATCATTGAAAACATCACCAGCTTAATTGTGAACCCATACATCACAGCATGGGTTGCAAACTGGCTAAGTGATGGAACACACAGGGTCAAAGTTGCTGGTGCCAGTTCACACTCCAGAGCTGTCACAAGTGGTGTCCCACAGGGCTCAGTCCTGGGCCCACATTTGTTCAGTATCTACTTTTCAGAAGTACGAGCAAACACAGGAGGATTATGGCTGACAAAGTTTGAAGATGACTGCAAACTGGGAAGCATAGTTGGAAACCCATCTGACACAGACATCCTTCAGAAGGGTCTCATAGACACGGATAACTGGTGCCACAGCCATGGCCTTACATTAAACACTAAACAATGCATAGCCATACCCTTCAGGAAGAACAAGGTTACCACTACTTCCCATCTAGGTGGCAATCCTCTAAGCACAACGTAGGTTATCAGGGACCTGGGCACCCAGGTTGACAGTGACCTTTTGTTTGACACTCACATTGCCAGGGTAGTTTGGAAGGCCTTCTACATTGGCCACCTCATCATGCAGCGATTCACATCTAGATCAAGGGAGGTCATTGTTACCCTGTACTCATCACTCATCAGACCAATGATTGCATACAATGCCCCATTCAGATTGGATGGGCCCACAAATTCCTCGACAGGAGGTGAAAGGGTCTCAAACATATTTCTTATGCTGCCCGACTGAAGGAATTCCAGCTGTATTCAGTCACTTACTGTCTGCTCAGAGGTGACCTGTGCCTGACATACAAGGCTATGTCCAACCCAGAATTAATGAACATGCTTCACCTCAAGACCTCTACATCCATCAGAACTACAAGGGCAGGAGACCTAAACCTCAACACAGATATTAATAGGATGTGCTGGAGGGACAGATTCATCACCCAGAGAGTCCATATGCTGTGGAACAACATCCTGGTACATGTGAGGCTGAGCACCTCACTGGCTTTGTTCAAGTGAGATCTTGACCAATGGATGGGAGATTGCAGGTATACCCCAGGGATAACCTCAGTATCACTGCTTGACAGAGGCACAGCAAAATAATGGGCATATTATCCATCAACTTGCAGGGGTGGCAGAAGCCACAAAACTCTGGGCTAGGCTTATTAATGCCCTAGGGCAGATAGCCTAGTATGAACCTATGAAACTATGGACATAGGCCTGGGGCAGTTCCTGCTATTAGGACAGTGGTCTGCAGCAAGCTATATAGTAGTAGTCGGTTTTAGCCATTTGTTTTTTACCATGGCTATTCCATGTTGCTTCTTGTTGTGGTACAAACGTGGGTGTGTGGTTATCCATGCTATTTATTGCTAGTCACCCTCATTTTGTATCTTGTTCCATGTTTTTGCACATGTACATCACTGTATGACGTGCAGCTGTTTCTGCAGGGTCATATGCGTGGATATGGATGTTAGTTGGGGTCCTCAGGTGTGCATATTGTACATGATATTACATTACTTAACACATGGCATTCATGCCTCAGGTGGTGCTGCAGGGCCACCTCTGTCGGATACACATACTACACTCCCTGTACATTTGGAAGCAGGTCGTGTCATGTTAGGCATCCCTGTTACTGTATGAGTGAGTCAGAGCGGGTATCAGTCCCAGTGTTCCTACTGACCAAGCGTATGTGCTATGCATTGCCTCTTTGCCAAGGCCAGGGCATACTGGGCACGCCTCCTTCTGCCTACTGGGACAAGGTCAGGTTGTTCCTCCTCCGAGTCACCCCTGCCTGTGGTGGCCTTGGCAATGGTGGGGGGATGTTTGGCCCAGCCCTGTGCTGGTCCTGCTGCAGCTGTTTCCAGGATCATATTATGTAGCATAGCACATATCATGATCATTTGGGTACATGTAGTTGGTGTGTACTGCAAAGCTCCACCAGACGTGTCCAGACACTGGAACCGTGACTTGAGCAGCCCAAACACACGCTCTATGATATTACGTGTTTGTGCGTGTGCCTCATTATGGCGTTCCTGTTCAGGTGTGTGTGCATTTCTGATGGGTGTCATCAGCCACGGCTCAAGTGCATAACCTGCATCCCCCACTAGGTGTCCGTGTGGGAAGTCCCCATTGGCAAATGATTGGTACAGCTGCGTCAGATGCCAGATGTGGGAATCGTGGTAGCTCCCAGGGCAGCCAGCACACACATTCATTATTATGCCCTGGGCATCACACATGACCTGGCAGTTGATGGAGGGGTATCCCTTGCTGTTAATGTAGGCTCTATCCCGCTCACCGGCTGGTGCTTTGATGCGTATGTGCGTGCAGTCTATTGCACCCAGCACCTCAGGGTATCCCGCTATTTGCTGGAAGAGACGCATATTGCTGGCCACAACCTCACGGTCATTAGGGACATATATATGATCACTGACATGTGGTGACATGGCATCCAGGAACTGGTGCAGTACCCTGGAGGCTGATGCCTGTGATATCCCCATCATATCACCAGTTGGTCTCTGGAAGGTACCTGTTGCTAGTATTCTTAGGCCAACACATACCTTGGTTTCCACTGGGATGGGTTCCCCTCTGTTGGTTCTGTGTGTGAGGCGTGGCCTGCACAGCTCAACAATCTGCTGCAGGAGCTCTCTGTCCACTCTATAGCGCTCTACTATCTCCAGCTCATGTAACCCATGGTAGGTGACCCTGGGCCTGTATACTCTTCTCCTTCTCCTCACTCTGGGTTGTCTGTCAGCATCTGCATTGTCACCACCCTCAGCAATTCGCCTATGCCTGACTATAATAGCTATGGCAGCCCCTAGCATTTCTGCTCTGAGTTCAGCTTTTTTCAGTTTTCAATTCTGATAGCTTAGTTTCTGGCAGTATCTGTTGTGAGAAACAGCCTGCACTGCTCCTTGCAGTGTTTTAAGTGCTGGGTTGGGCTTCTAGTCTGCCTGTGTAATTGCCTGCTTCTAATTGTTTCCACCAATTAACTCCAGTAGTATCCTCTGGCAGTTTACCTGGATTTTAGTTGTTTCCTGTTTCCTCTCTGTTTCCTGAGGGGGAGCAATGTGCACACCAGCTTACACAAGCTTACAGTCACTTAAACACGTGCACACATCCTTACATGGTGTTACACACGCGCACACATCCTTACACAGTGTTATCTAGGCTGATTCATGCTAAAACGCGTGCACACTGCCTTACACACGTGCACGCCCGCGCAAACCGTTGTAAACAGTTTGCAACACGCTCCCACATGTTGAACCTGCCTTACACGCGCGCACACGCACGCATGCACGTATATCAAGAAACTTTGAGTGTAGGGATAGCGTATACCCTCAATTTCTTGACTTTCCTAGTGTTCTGTTGGGACACACCTCCCTCCCTGATGTCTGTCTGTCATCTGTTACCTTACATTGCCCTCCAATCTGGTACATTTATTACTATCCTT
The DNA here is from genome assembly GCF_019279795.1 of Protopterus annectens. Taxonomy (NCBI): domain Eukaryota; kingdom Metazoa; phylum Chordata; order Ceratodontiformes; family Protopteridae; genus Protopterus; species Protopterus annectens. The sequence goes on along the minus strand of NC_056737.1, from coordinate 1,645,669,963 downwards.
CCCCCCCATGATGTCACCTACCTCTTACTCTGTTCCTCCCCCTTCTCTAACTCTTACACTACTCAGAAAGTGCTCATTACCTATGTGGCAGTGTGATTCAGTATTGTAACCCTCATTTACATAGGATTGCCTAGTAATGCTTAGTTACATGTCTTACACGGAGCTTCCCCCCCTTGACAACCACTAAACGGAGGCCATATTGTTTTTGGTCTGCAAGTCCCTCCATTGACATTTCATGTAATACATAAATCCCACAATTGTGGGTTTATAAGCTTCGGTTTTCAGTTTTAGGTAGCGCACCCCGCTGCAGTTAAACACAAAAATCCCGTGAAAAAAAAAAAAAGTTATATAACTTTTTTTTGCAACACTTTTTCATGCCAATGGCCACATATTTGGCCATTGGCATGCTTAATGAAACATATGCACCCTTTATTTGGAGCTGACATAGCTCCGTTTTTAATTTTGCAGAAATGTACTCAGTTGTCAGCTGAGTACATTTCTGCAGCTAACACGTCCGTTACACGGACTGGTTTCTGCTTCGTGGATCGCTCAAATACCTCATTTGCATATCTTTGAGCTGCAAATGAGGTATTGAACATTTCCACGCACAGTCCGTGTAAGAGATGTGTTAGCTGTCTCTTACACGGAGATTTGGGCTGTTCCTGAATCAGGAGGCTTACACGGAGGCTTACACTACTCTTGAACTCCGTGTAAGCCTTCCTGAATCTGGCCCAAAGTCCTTGAATAGTTGGAACAAAAATACTTGAAGTGCATCAATCAATAAAAAAATTGCACTAAGATTTTTATTACAAACCCCTCCTAACTAAATCCTTTGTTTATTTCCCAGTACTCAAGCCCTCTAGTTTCCCATCTGAAAATGTGTTCATTACATTGAAACTGACAGTTTCATTAATATTACAGTAACTATACATTTACCAGAACTTTAACCATAATCACAATGACAAAAAATACTTATTCCACTTTAGTTCAACAGTCTGATGAGTTTCTTGTAAAACTACAATGCTGACTAATTCTTAACCTTTCAGCTTTAATGGTTAAAAAATTAACTTTTCATGCATATTATAACATCAAAGATGTAGAATAATATGCTTGCTAAAATGTCAGTCTGTACCAAGGCCCACAGAGGTTTATTTATACCAGTACTGATAGCTAGTACTCTTCGGTGCTACATTACATCCAGTAACAGAGGTCCACTCCCACAAATGACAATATGCAAGCATTGGTGCCACGGTATGGTAGCCAACCCACAGAGGTCAGAAATACCTTTTTCTGAAAGCACATATAGGCAGTTAACATCACAGGCTACAATGTCAAGTTATACACAGAGCAATTTGGAGCAAACAGCAAAGTAATGAAGCACACACACACACACACACACACACACACACACACACACACACACACACACACACACACAAGCACACACACACACACACACACACACACACACACACACACACACACACATATACAATGCTCGGCTTACTTCTGAGCGATACATCCTTTCTGTGTCATGAGCGAGGACTCGGACTGAGCCTTCTAAAACATCCATTCCCAGCTGAGCCTTCTAAATAAATCCTTGCCTTCATAAATAGCCAGGCAAGCTTTCTAAAACATCCGTTCGAGCCTTCATAAACATCCAGGAAAGCCGAGCCTTCTAAATAAATCCTAGCCTTCATACATAGCCAGGCGAGCCGAGTCTTCTAAATAAATCCTTTCTGGCTGGTTCATTCCCGCGCGCAAAGCATTTGAAACAGCCAGAAACCCAGAAATACATGCGCCGTGAGCTTAATTCGAACAGGTTGGTAGCCCTGACGAGCTGATGTCGTTGTGCATGCGATGATGTCAGCTAAAGCGCAAAAAATAAAAAAACAAAGCGCAAAAAAATAAAAATATCAAGAAAAAAATTGGAAATGAAGGAGTGCCACTAGGGAATCATGGCACCCCATTATTTGGACCCCAAAACTCGATAAAAAAACGAGCAATTCGGGACACTTGGGAGGTATGATTCTCACACCTTTGTTTTGTGGTCTGAAGGAGTGGAAGGCATTGTAGCCTTGCAAGGCCAGGGTATGATATGGTCTGCACTGCTCTCATTATCACTCATCTCTGCATTTAATTTTGATTTGAAGCTATTTATCTAAGGTATGATCACTTCTATTTGTTTCTTGTTCTAGGATTACATTTCTTTTGTTTTAAGTTTTCTGTTCTTCTGGAGTTTTAAGAGTTTCTCACCACCAGCCCAGTCCTTGTTGTGTTCTTAAATTTCATGGCTTTTGAGTTGCCCACCCCTACTATAAATCTCATTTTGGATACTCCTCCCAGTCCCATATCATCAGCTTATTCTACTGAGTAAAGAGAGATCATTTGAGAAGGCCCACCCCCTTAGTTTATCAACCTTAAATTATTGTGTTTCATCCCTTCCCACTTAAAAAAAATTGCCCTTTATTCATCTGCTTTTACTGTATTTGTGTTTCTTCCTACTTTATTACTTTATTTTGCTTTCGCTGCCTGTTCTTAAAAGTACTCAATTGCATTTATTCTTCTGCATTTATTAATGCTTGTTGGTAGCCTGATTAAATTGCAATTGTTATTCTAAACCTTTTTGTTTTACATTATGAAGGTTTGTGCTCTGCACTCTTGTGGCAGGACAGATAGCTTACATCCTTCTAAGTTGGGAGTTGCTGATTGAAGGCTTAGTGTCTGTTATTCTAAAAGTGTATTAGTTCTGGTTTAAACATCTGGGTTTCAGGAAAGTTATTTTACATAAAGAAAGTTTGAGGTCTGCACTCCTGTGGGAGGAGAGGGTAGATTCTGTCCTTCTGAGCTGGGAATTTCTGGTTAAAGGCTTATTGTGCCTGCTTATTTGAACTATTTCTTTATGAAATTGTTGCACCTTGTTTTCTATAGCATAGACTAGATTCAGACCTGCTGAATCTAGCTTTGTTTGTATAACTTGAGCACTAATCCAGACCATCTTTATTTGGAGAAGGTTCCCCTGCACCCTAGTGGCAGGAGTGTGAAGTTAGAACTTGTCTGATTGAAGACTGCTGGAACAGGATTCAGTTTTCAGCTTTTTAACTGCTTAATTGGGTAATTTGTTTAAATCACTTTGCTCGTTTGCTACTGTTTTATATATATATATATATATATATATATATATATATATATATATATATATATATATATATATATATATATATATATATATATATATATATATATATATATATATATATATATATATATATATATATATATATATATATATATATATATATATATATATATATATATATATATATATATATATATATATATATATTATATATATATATATATATATATATATATATATATATATATATAGATAGATGGGATCCGTACAGATCCCCGAATGTACTTTCCACCGAATGATTATCGGTGGGGCATATTTACGTGAAAGTGCCTTTCACCGAAAAAGCACTTTTGCGTAAGTATGCCTGTGCTGGAGATCGTACTACGGTGCAGGTAAGGGAAAATTCCCTTTTCCCCACTGTATTGCGATGTTGGAGTGGGAATATTTAAGTAGGGGGGCATGGGGGGTGCAGGGGGGCTTGCCACCCTGCATAAATGTAGATTTTTTTTTAAACGCACTTTGAAAAGCGCTTTAGTTAAAGTGTGTTCGGTGATAATGGATTCGGGCTTTTGCACTTTAGTGCAAAAGTCCTAGATATATATATATATATATATATATATATATATATATATATATATATATATCCATACAAAATTGCACTTTATTAATCTGCTTTTACTGTATTTGTGTTTCTTCCTACTTTATTACTTTATTTTGCTTTGGCTGGCTATTCTTAAAAGTACTCAATTGCATTTATTCTGCTACATTTATTACTGCTTGTTAGTAGCCTGATTAAATTGTAACTGTTATTCTAAGCCTTTTAAGCACTTGGGCTTCATGCCTGTTGTTTTACATTAAGAAGGTTTCTGGTCTGCACTCTTGTGGCAGGACAGGTAGCTTACATCCTTTTAAGTTGGGATTTGATGACTGAAGGCTTAGTGTCTGTTATTCTAAAAGTGTCTTAGTTCTGGTTTAAACATTTGAGCTTCAGGCCAGTTATTTTACATTAAGAAGGTTTACGGTCTGCACTCTTGTGGAAGGATAGGGTAGATTCTGCCCTTCTGAGCTGGGAATTTCTGGTTAAAGACTTATTGTGCCTGCTTATTTGAACTGTTTCTTTCTGAAATTGGTGCTCCTTGTTTGCTGCAGCATACACTAGATTCAGACCTGCTGAATTTAGCTTTCTTTGTATAACTTGAGCAGTAATCCAGGCCATATTTTTTGGAGAAGGTTCCACTGCACCCTAGTGGCAGGAGTGTGCGGTTAGAACTTGTCTGATTGAAGACTGCTGGAACAGGGCTCAGTTTTCAGCTTTTGTATTGATTAATTGGGTAATTTGTTTAAATCACTTTGCTTGTTTGCTACTGTTATATTTAAAACAAAGTTCTAGCTTGTTTTCCCGCCTTTCCTGTTACTAGAGTAGTCCACATACAGATTTGCTGTATTCAAGACTGTATTGTAGTTTCTGAGTTTCTTAGACCTTTCTGTGTTAGAGGGAAGCCTCTCAGTTTATCAGTGGGAGTGGTAAGCACTAGGTAACCTATCTACCTCAAGAGGAGTGGGTTCTAGCTCCCTTTCAACTTTCTGCTTTAAAAGCCCCTGGTTCCATGGGTTTGTGCACCGTGCAGCATCACTAAGCTGGGGTAAACTATTACCAGTGCCAGAAAGTCTGCTCTTCAATTTTTCACTCAGATCTTGCTATTTCTCTTCTCTCTTCCATTTAACTAGCTTATTCGCCTAGCACTTCATCTGGTTTCTTGTAGCAATAGTTGTAGCACACATAAGTACTAACAGTACTAAATGTCCTATAAGGAAACTGCTCCAGTACTTATTAATAATGACCATCCCTCCTGGCATGTCTAAAGATCTGTTCCCTGTGCCTTCTCCTATTAGAACCTGGTGAACATGGGCATTCTGAGGCAGTGTAGCGACTGCCTCATGTACACAGACAACCCTCTCCTCTTACCTCTCAACACTCAGACTTGTGAGAGATGCATTTATGTATCCAAACTGGAAGACATGCACTCTCCAGCCTAGACTGGAATAGCTGGTTAAGAGGAGCAGGTCAACACCAGAAACACACCACATGGAACACATAGCCCTCCAGAACACCCACCATCACAGCTATTACATAAAAACACAAACCACATACCCACTTTTGTGGAGGCTATCAATAGAAATCTACTCAAACAGCGGAGACCTCCAAATCAGCAATGCACTTGACCACCACAACACAGCACAAATCACAAGACACATAGCTCACCTACACAGTGTGCCCCTCAACCTAAGCCCCTAAGGCAAAACAGCTTGCCCAATACACTAATCATAGGTGACTCGATTGTGAGGCACACTGATGTCCCAATCACTAGGTTGAATAAAGAGTGGGTAACAGTCAGCTGTCTGTCAGGTGCCAGAACCCGACACATAACTCAGGTCCCTCCACAACAAGTACAAGTATGACTCTGTCATTGTCCATGTGGGTGTGAATGACCTGAGACATACCTCCCTGGACTACATGAAAAGAGACATGGAGGAGCTATCAGATTATGCGGTCCAGGCAGGTATGACCCTAGCCCTGAGCAGCATCCTTCTGTCACCCAGAATTATACTGTAGTACAAGCAAAAAATGATTAACTCCAACAATTGGCTAAGTTTCTGGTGTCATTCTAAGGGGATCCAGCATCTGTCTGCTTAGGATGACATGATTGACAGACATGGCCTGTATCTGTCACTCCTAGGTTTCTGGATAATGGCTAAGGCTCTTGCAACCCCTATAGGGCCTGTTTTAGGTAGTGTTCCAAAGACCAAATTACTGCTGTAACAGCTATAAATAAATGCAATCTGAGGGTCATGCTGCTCAACACTAGAAGTCTAAATCTCAAGATGCACTTGCTCGAAGCACTCCTCAAAAATGAAGAACATCGACATTTGTGCTGTATTGGAGACCTGGTTTAAAGCAGCAGAAAGGACCACTGAGCTACCAGGCTATAACTCATTCCACACCTTTAGGCCCCAGAAAATGGACCAAAGCTCCAAACGGGTGGCATCTCCATATTCATAAAGGATATGCACACCTCCAGACTAGTAGCTAGCATAATGCATCTGAGATACTTCAGGTACAACTAACAATGGTTAAGACAACAATTAAGATTGTAGCCTGCTGTAGGTCCCCAACCATGTTCCAAGACTATCATTCCACATTCCTAAGCAACCTGGAAGCTATTAGAATCCAACCCAACACTCTCATACTGGGTGACTTCAACTTCCCCTCCAACAACTGTGAAAACTACTCATGCACCAATACACTTGCCCAGCACTTCCTGGAATTCATTAATTCCAGTGCACTGGACCAGCACATTCTTACTCCCACTAGAGGAAACAACATCCTTGACCTGGTTATTACTGACATGAGCAACCATTGTTCAACACCAATAGTCAATTCCTCCCTGGTTAGATCCAACCACAAATTAATTACCATGGAAATCCACATCTCACCCACAACACCAGCAAAGGTAGCCACCATGAAAATCTTCTCCAAAGCTGACTTTGGACTCCTAAAAACAGAGGTGGCTAACTTCACTGCACACATGCAAATGAAAAATAGGTGCATGACTGCCGAATCATACACCAATGCACTGTAGGAACACGTACATAAATGCATGGAACTAGCCATACCCAACAGAACCAAGACGCTCTCCTCCAAAAAAACGAAGCTAATCTAGTGGTACCTTGCCATTAACAAACTCTACAACAGAAGGAAGAAATGGTTGCAGAAAAAGGTGAAGTCCCAAGACTGGAAAAACTCACTTATTAGCCTCAACAAAAAGTTGAGATCCCTCATCAAAACCTCTAAAGCTAGCTATGAAGGCAGAATTGGGGCAGACACTAAAACAACCACAAATCCTTCTACACTTATATCAAGAATCTCCATGGCAATACCCAGATTTATTCTGAGTTTCTGCACAAAGGTACCTCCTATACTGAGCCAACAGATATTGCCAACATACTGGCTGACAGATTCAGTCCCAACTTTACTCCTCTCCCCCCCCCAAAGGACCAATCACAATACCGGAAGAATTCCAGGTACCCAGCATTACTGCAGCACAGGTTAAAGCTGCATTGTTCAATGCCAAGTATACAGCTTCCATGGGACCTGACAATATCCCGGCTGTGTTCTGCATGAACTACAAAGTGAACTGGCACCATTCTTGTGTGCCCTATTAAATCATAGCCTCACCTCAGGCTTTGTCCCTACAGAATGGTGCATTGCTACAGTCATCCCTCTCCATAAAGGGGGTGTGACTACAGACCCTGGGAATTATCACCCCATTAGCCTGGTGAGTATGATATGTAAGGCTATGGAGTGCATCATCATAGACTTAATTAACAAGGATACAGGGAATCTCCAAACTCTGGATGCCATGCAATTTGGTTTTGTGAAGGGTAGCTCATGCCTGCTTAACCTGGTTGACTTCTTTCAGTCAGTCACCAGAGCTGTGGATGAGGACAAGGCAGTTCATACAGCCTAACTGAATCTGCCCAAGGCTTTTGATACCATTCCCCACTCAGGAATTATTGATAGACTCACCAAACTAGACATCAACCCCTATATCACTAGGTGGGTTGCAACCTGGCTCACAGATAGTACCCACAGTATCAAAGTAGCAGATTCCAGGTCAGACTGCTGACTAGTTATGAGTGGAGTCCAACAGGGATTGGTCCTGGGTCCTCTCCTGTTTGTCATCTACTTCTCAGAAGTCCAGGCCAACACGGAGGGACTCAGGCTAACCAAGTTCACCAACAATTGCTTGCTGGGAGCCAATATTAACTCCACAAGTGATGTAGACATCCTACAGAAAGGCCTCACCGAGACCAATGACTGGTGTCAAAACCATGGCCTTAAGCTTAATGCCAAACAATGCGTCATAATTCCATTTGGAAAAAACTCAGTTCCTACAAATTATCACATTGATAGTAGCCCCCTGAACAAAGAAGGCATTATAAGAGATCTGGGGAAACAGGTTGACAGGAACCTCTCCTTCAACCACCACTTTGCCACTGTGGTCAAAAAGTCCTTCTATATGGCACATCTCACTACCAAGGGTTTACATCCACGAAGAAAGAGGTCATCATCTCTCTCTACTCTTCCCTCATTAGACCAGTCAACGAGTATAATGCCCCATTTGGCATGTACCTCACTAAACATCAGCAACAGTTGGAAAGGCCACAAAAATACCTCATGAAGAGGATCCTAGGCCTTAAACACATGCCCTACATGGACAGACTCGTACAACTCCAGTTTTTTTCTCTCTCATATCATCTATTAAGAGGTTATCTCTGCTTGACTTGCAAAGCCATGTCTGACCCAGCCCTGTTAGAAATGTTACACCTAAAGAAATCCCAATTGCTCTGAACCACACGCTCCAGGGACCTCAACCTCATTACCACAATCAACAGAACATGCTGGAGGGACAGGTTCATAACCCAGAGACTGCCCATGCTCTAGAATAGACTTCCCATACATGTCAAGCAGAGCACCTCATGGCTCTTTTTAAGAGAAATCTTGATGAGTGGATGGGAAATAGAAAGTTCACCCTGGGGATCACTCCAGTGGATCTACTTGATAGAGGCACTGGGAACTAATGGCAGCTTGATGCCAGGGTACTTCTATGGGCTAGGCTTGTAAAGGCTCCAGGGCCATTGGCCTAGTACACACCTATAAACCTATAAACCTACTATGTGATGCTTTGAACCAGGTTTCTGTGACTGCATAACCTCCAGTAATAGAACTGCTTCCAGGGTGTGTAGTTTTTGGTTTAAGCTCCTAGCATTTAGCAGCATAACCTTTATTTTGATATGGTTGGCAATTTTCACATCAACAATTTTGTTTTTGAGCCCATGCCTAAAAAAGGCACTATGGGGAGGCAAGAGCCTTTTCCAGCAGCTGAAAGCCTATCAGTAATAGGTACAAAGTGTCTCTGGCAAAGCAGCGAGGTTTGTTGATCATGTCATCCTTGAGTGACAGAAACTGGATCCCCTTTGAATGACAACCAAAACTAAACCAGTTATTGAAATCAATTATTTTTTGTTTTCACTGTGGCATTGTTCTAGGTGAGGGTAATATGCTGCTCAAGACTAGAGACATACCTGCCTGGGACACATACTCAGATAGCTCAATCATGTCTCTCTTCATATAGTCCAGTGAGATACATCTCAGATCATTCACTCTAACATTAGCTATGACAGATTCATAATGATATTTGTTGCCAAGATACCTGAGTGAATGTGTGATCTTTTTTAAATAAATTGAAATTATACAGATTAAGTTAACAGCAGGACATATATGCCACTTCTGTTGAAATTATTGTGTAACATTTTTAAATAATTTTACTATATATTTGTTACTTGTGGTATTTCAACCCACAATATCTAACTACAGTATTAGAACTGACTGGTACAGATGGCTTGTGATACAGACTGAATCACACATGCTTGATTTTACAGTTAGGGTATGCATGTTTAATGTGTTACTACTCTATAGAAGAGCAATACTTTAGCTAAAATAATACTTGTGTTGTGCTGCATACATACTCCTTGCTGACCTCAGTCTTTCTAAATGCTCAGCATGGACTTCCTTGTTCATCATTATCTCATGGTTGGCTGTGGAGTAAAAAGAAGAAACCAGCATTAAGCATACTAGTCTTGCCTGTATGCAGCTTTCTGTCTAATATAAATTCTCTGTATCTGTATACTTGCACAGTTGTGGGATATCAACAGTCCTAAACTCATCCAGACACTGGTAGAGTGTATCCTGCTTGTACCTTTTGAGGTCATTATAGTGGTCCCTACACTGTTCTCTAGTACATGGAATACCAGCCACACTGGACACAGCCTTGGCCAGACTATTTCATGCCTCAGACTTGTATTGTGAGTTGGTATAGTCGCCCTGCAAGATCCTTCAGCTGTGGCACTTTACAAGGAGTCCAATAAAGATTCTGGACTTCTCAACACCCCACATTTGAGCCATAAATTGGGCACCTTCCTTTCTATGTCCAGACATGTCTGATGAGAGCAATCAGCAACAGTTAATAGTACTTTCCTATCAGTTTGTGTTATCCCATTTACTGTTAGTGTACAAACCCAAACAACCATGCCAACTGGGTTGATATGATTTCATTGGCCTGGAGGAAAGCAGCTGCAGTGGCCCATGGACAGCTGATTACCGTGGGGAAACCTACAGAGCCACCACTGGCACCCAATGAAGAGTTCCTGTCCACTGTCCTGGATCCAGAATTCTCAGTGGAAAGTGCACAACAGTATATGACTGATGTTCATGCTGCTGTTTCAGGAAGGACATATATTCCCCAGGAGGCGGTTCCAGGTAAGCTTACAAATATAATTTAAAAAAAAATGTCTTGTATGGTAAAATATTAAAAATAATGGTTTAGTTGGTTTAATAATTTTTTGGGTAGCGGGCCTATTTATAGATTGATACAATTAACAACATGTTCTGGTTGATTACATATGGGCTTGTGTTGGACATGTCATCCAAGTTTCAGTTAAATGTATTGCTATATGACATATAAAGGCAAACAATTAGTTTCCTGTGTTATTGTTATTTTGATCATGGTTTCTTTACATTTTGCTTAACATCTTCAAGGACAATCTTCTCTAGCAAGTGTAGTGTCATCTGCACATGGTAAGCCAAACATTTTTATTTCAGTAACGATGAGCATTTGACAGAAATATACATTTATCCATATGTGTGAGGTGGGTGTCAGGACTGTGTGTGTTTTGCTGTACCACCAGTGTTAGTTTGTTATTACATATTAACATGTAGTAATTATCACAGGTGATCCCAACAGTGGAAGTGTAGCACTCTTGCCAGCTGATGCCAGAATATCAGCAGACTCAGATGTTGATGGTGGCCAAACACAGGCATAGTTGGGGGGGGGGTACAGAGGTTGATTCTGACACTGAGGTTGACATTCAGCCACCCCTGTATTTTCGCTGGACATAGCCAGTAGGCCTATGCAAACTTATTCCACTGAGCCTTCTGATACTGGATAGGTGGAGGGTGAGACACTTGATCAGGGTAGTGTGGTTACTGCAGCTTCAGTGCCTGTTGACTCTGGCCATAGTCAAAGTGGGGGTGAGATGCTATACAGGAGGGTTGTAAGAGCTGCTCAGAAGAGGCCTGCTGTACACTCACCACCTGACCCTGGCATGTCTTTCCATGCCACTTGATGTATGTTTAGGGCCATCATGGAGGTGGAGTCATTGACACATTCCAATAGAATCTCCAAAGAAATGTTTAAGGTTCATTCTAGATGTGGCATAGGTTATGTGTGACTGCCTCCACAGTGCAGTGTGGCTGATTAAATAGATCAGATGAATGAAACATTGGAATGGTCAGTGTCAGTGATGGAACATCTGCTGGGAGGGGAACAGCATCTCTGTGGATATAGCTAAGCCACATCATCTGATGTTAGCCAACATGGCTGTGCTCGATCACACTCCCATAGTAGCACTACTTCCACTGCTCCATCAGTGGTTGAGGTGTTTACCCCAGCAGTAGCAGGCCATGGGATTGTGGTCCTTGGACTATTCAGGAGAGGAACTCATCCAGCAGACATCAGTCACATTCCAGTAGCAGCAATGCATCAAACCTTGGGCATGGACATGCCAGTGCAACTCCTGGCAGAGCCAGTTCTCAAAATTCACCTCTACCACACATGGCTCACACCTGTCTAGCATTTCAGGATGTAGAGCTAGCACAGCGCTTACTGTATTCTTGCAAACACTCACACACCAGTTTAATCTGGAGTGTCCATACAGACACAAACACATAACAGATACATGAGTCAGTTCTGAGGCTTGCAGCTCATTCTGTCTCAGTGGGCATTTGATATTTTGTCTGCCTGTTTCTCCTTTATACTCACACGCACTCACTACACCTTTTTTGTCAGCCTAGGCCACCTGACCCCAACCCCACACACACACACACACACACACACACACACACACACACACACACACACACACACACACACACACACACAACACCCTGTGCAAATAATGATGACTGTGCCATATCATTGTCTTCTGTCTTTTGGATTCAGGGATACACAAGTCATTTGTCTGATGCTCAGGGTGCATGGCTGACTTAGTGCTTAGTATAGCTATGTTTGTAATGCTGTTTTGCAAACTACACTGCTTTCTTACAGGTTTCTGTAATGTCTATATCCCTCCCAACCACTTAGACCAACAAAGCTAGTCCAAGCCATAAATAAAAGTGGGACAAAGGTCCAACAATAGGTAGACCTTATTTTTGTCTTGCAAACTTAGACAGTTGATAGAATAGCATGCTTTGCATTATTATTTTATGATTTTTTTCTGATCTCATTTGACTCTATTTATTTAAGTTTGATGACCGGGAAAGTCCACTGGGCCAAGAAGAGCCCATTTTCAGTGGAGGCCTGGGGAGAAAAGCTCCATAATAATTACAAGTTGCATTTCACATGGTACAAAAGGACATAGTTCATACAGCTAATTAAACATTTACAGATAAGCTCCATGATATTTGCACTTGGCCTGTTACAATGTTACAAAAACGAAAATACATAATTCAATATAGAAATGTCAACATTTACATAAATTGAAATATTTTTGCTATAAACTCAATTGTAGGTTTAACATGTCAAAATATATAGCTACTAGCCATTGGTAGGTTAGGAAAATATTATGCATGGAGAGGGTAATAGTATATTTGAGACTGGAGAGTATAGTACAATAGATATTAGAGAGACAATTAGTTTTTAGTAGGGGAGGGATTGTTTTGGGTGGGATGAAGTAAGAGTAGAGGTAGTTGGATGAGTCAGTATAAGGTGGAATGAGGGGGATTAAGTTGAAGTCTGGCAAGGGCATTCCCATTTGGAAGAAAGATGAGAGAGTAGCTGAGATTTGAAATTTGTATGGTTAGGTAGGTTGCGTAGGAGTGTGGGGAGAGACATCCACTGTTTAGCTAAGGAGTGAAACAGCAGTAGATGGCCAGGAGGTCATGCAGGTTTGTGAACCTGAAGGAGATTTTGTTTTTTTGGATCTGAGTGAGCGATTGGGAATGTACATTTTTAAGGAAGTAGCAAGAGCTGGGCAGTTGGCAGGTTTAAATATGAGCTTGTGGGCAATGGTGAGTTGTAGGTAACTGAGGTAGTTGGGTAGTTCAAGCCAGTTGAGGGTGAAGAGGGAGTGGCAGTGGTGGGATGGATTTTATTAATTGGTTGCAAATTTGGAGATCTTGTGGTATCAGGATTCAAGTTTGGACCGAAGACCAAGATGGAGATTGGTGAAAAGAGGGGCACCATACATAAGGGAGGGGAGTAGGAAGGTGGATGCAAGGGTTTGATGGGGTGAGGGGCTTTGTCAGTGGTCGTGCCTGTAGGGGAGACCTAACTTTTGGTGGATTTTCTTGATTGTGGAATGGATGTGGGTGTCAAATTATAGTTCTTCACCAATATTGATGCCAAGAAGATTGGTGTTGGGAACAATTTCAAGGAGGGTGTTATTTTGACTCTGTATGGTGAATATGGATTTGGGCAGCCACGGCGGTACAGCGGTTAGCATTGCCGCCTCACAACAAGATGTTCTCTGGTTTGATTCTTGGCTGGGGTGTCTTCTGTGCAGAGTCTTCATGTGGTCATGTGGGTTTCCTTCAGGTGCTCCGGTTTCCTCCCACATCCCAAAGACATGCGGTAGGTGAATTGGACACTCTAAATTGGCCCTAGGTGTGAGTGTGTGCATGTGTGTGCCTTCTGTGGAAGGTTGGGTGCCGGGCTGGCAACTCAACACCGTAAAACTCCACTGCCACTTATGAGCGGACAGATGATCCGCTGTGGTGACCCCTAACCAGAAAAAGCCAGAAGAAGAAGAATGTGGATTTGTCAATGGAGTTTTTGGTAGGGGGAAAAAACATTAGTTTGGTTTTATTTGTATTTAGTGCCAGATGGTTAGACTGCATCCAGGTTTCTGTTTTGGAGAAGGCTAGTTGGGTTTTTGCTAGGAGCTCGGAGGGGGAGAAGGCTGAGCAGATGATTGTTTAATCACCTGCATATTGGATGATAAATGAGTCTGGGAAGGATTGGTGAACATTGTTAATGAATAGGTTGAAGAGAAGAGGGCCAAGAACAGAACCTTGTGGGACACTTGCAGATGTGGGAAGGAAGGAGGAGGTTGAAGCTTTCCATTGGAAAGCTTATTGGCAGTTGGACAAGTAGCTGGAAAACCAGGCGATGGTGGTGGGAGAGAGGTGTAGGGTGGAGAGTTGAGATATAAGTAGAGTGTGTGAGATGGCGTCAAAGGCCTTTGACAGATCTAGGAATAGTGTGGATACAAACCTGCCTGAGTCATGTTCGAGGTTTATGGTTTCAAGAAAGGAAAGAAGGGCAGTTATGGTGCTGTAGCCAGGGAGGAAGCCGTGCTGGGTAGGGGAGAGCAGATTGATTAGTGTTAAGTGTGCCATGAGTTGTGCTTGTATTGTTTTCTGTAGTATTTTAGAAAGAGGGGAAAGGATGGCAATAGGCCTGAAGTTGGTGGTTTCAGTATTTTTGCCACCTTTGCGGAGGGGGATGATGTTAGCGTGGTGCCAGATAGAAGGGATGTATGATTCTTGCATAGATCTATTTATAAGAATAGAGATGGAATAGGCAATGCTGTCTGCAGATTGAGGAAGGTGGGTGAAAGGTTGTCGGGTATATTGCAACAGGGTTTGAGTTTGAGGAGAAATCTTTTTTATTGTGCTTGTGGGGATGGGTTTGAGGCAGAAGGATGTGGAGGAAGGTTGGTGATTGGGGTGGTGGTTGGGGTAGGAGGGGGTTGTGGTGGAGGACGTGGTTGGGAAGGAGGCTGATAGATTAACTATGCAGTCTATGAAGAATGAGTTGAACTGGCTAGCTGTTTCAAGGTTGGAGAGGTTGGGGTCTGGGCAGGAGTTTTCTTTGTTGCCAGGATACAGCATGGATGAGATGGAGTCTCAGAATTTTTGGGGAATTGTTGAGTGCAAGGACTGGAGTTTGGAGTAGTAGGCTTTATGATCATTAATTATTAGTCTTTTTGCTGAATTTCGTAGTTGCTTATACTCTACGAGAGTGTTACATTTTTTATGTTTTTGATATTCTTTCCAGTTCTTCTCCCTTTGGTGCAAGGCCAGTTTAGTATATTTTGATAACCATGGGCAGGGATTGGTTTTGATGGGTTTGATTCGGGGGGGGGGGCTTTCTGATTGAGAAGGGTTAGGAATTTGTGGTTAAAGTAGGAAACAGCATCATCTAGAGGAAGGGTTTTTAGAGGGGACCAGTCAGTATGCTTTAAGCATTCGGAGAAAGTTAGAGGGTTGAAAAAGGAGAGGTTGCGGGCTTGGATGTAGTGGTGTTTATACAGTAGAGATGGGAGATGGTCAGTGAAGGCTGGTAGGTGATCACTGATTGGATCAGGTAATGTTCCGGCTTTGGTGATAAGGTTTGGGTGAGTTGTTAGGAATCATTCAATGATGGTACCAGAGGTACCATCTTTATTTGGTCTTGTTGGAGATTGTATTAGTTGGAAGAAGTTGTACAGTTGATTGTGTATGACGGGGCTTCAGAGTTAATAGTATTCCAGCTGATGTTGGTATCACCGAGTATATAGGTTTCATTTGACTGAGACAAAATCACCTAATTTTCAAATTAGTGAAATCTCATTTGATTGAATCTCACAAATCTCAAATTTGGTGAACTGAGATTCAGTCAAATGATTTTTCAGTATTTTGAAAATTAGGTGATTTGGTCTCAGTCAAATGAAATTCAGTCAAATTAGCTTTAGATGATGTGACGTAGACCTGTGTGTGTGTGTATATATATATATATATATATATATATATATATATATATATATATATATATATATATATACACACACACACACACACACACACACACACACACACACACATATATATATATATATATATATATATATATATATATATATATATAGTCTAGAGTAGTATAATCATTTAATAAGTGCTAATTTATCCTCAAGAGTGAAAAAAATGTATTAATTCAATTTTAATAAGTAACAGTCATTCAGATTGATAGATTTTTTATTATAAAGCATTTTACTTCTTTATTTCCCCATTTATATTTATCCTTAAACAATCAAATAATTGATTTAACACTAAAGTTTCAGTTTTATTATTGTTATATTTCAGCAGTGATATTTCTTGAAACTTTTCAATTTCTTCATCTGTTTCTTCGATTGAATAATTTAAATCTCCTATAGTTAGTCAAATATTATCCGCAAAATGATGTATATTAGGTTGACAATCCAGCAAAACAAATGTGCCTTTTGTTTAATGTGAATCTTTGAGAAATGTAAGATCCCATTTTAACATATGTTTTGGGGTCTCTATACAGTTTTTTTTAATATTCTTCTAAATTGGTCTGGAAATGCAAATGCTTCTAAAAATTTAAACAAGTAGTTCCAATCTACAGGAATAAAAGCTCTTGGTACCTAAGCAAATTAGGATTCATTTCTTGTTCATTCCTTTTGCTAAATCTAAGATAATTACTGCCCTTTTTATATTACCATGCTTTAATCTATTGACTATCCATCCTGTTTGCTCATTATTAATTCATATATCTACTATCCCTCCTTACCTTGTAGCAAAGATGGATGCAAATACTTTATAGTCTACATTTAATAGTAAAATAGGTCTATACTGAGAAACTAATTAATTATCCTTTTCTTGTTTAAGTATAGCTGAGGTTACACTAAATTTCCATGAGGGAGGAATTAAGTTGTCAATCTGAATTATCCTGAAAAATGACATTAAGTAATTTTAAAATATTTAATTGAATCAGACTACATTATTCCATCTTAAACCATCTAACCCTGAAGCTTTACTATTTTTCTTTTTTTTAAAGTTTCTTAAACTTCTGTTAAGATAATAAGCTTTTTCAACAGAGATATTTGCTGGTCATTAAGTTTATTATTAACATTTTTCTTTAAATATTTTTCAACTGTGTAATCATCAAGATTATTAGTTTTTTCTTTATTAAGATCCACTTTTTTAATATTAAGGAGTTCATCTATGTCTAAAGTAAGCTTATTAGTATAAAGACTCAGATATTATTGATTTGTGCATTTTTGCTTAACATCTTACTTCTATTAACTAATTTATGTAGAATTTTTGAAGTCATTGCCTAACTGAAATTTTATTTTTTTCTAAAGCTATCTCTACTTCATTAAAACTGTTTGATATTTTGTCATTAATTTTAATGACTTCAGTATTTTCTAATTTCGTTGTTGTTCAAAACTTCACTTTGTGTATTTCATCTTGTATTTCTCACAACCCTTTCATTTAATTTTTAACCTATCTTCCCATTCTATCTTTAATATGCATTTTTAAGGAGCCCCTTAATATAACTTTGTTAATCTGACCATTATCATTCAAAGATAAAATAGTCATGATTTGTTCCTTAAGGTAACTCTTAAATTCTTTTAATGTCATCACGTATAATTTTATTCTATAAAGCTAAAATGTCCTTATATCCATTAATATAGGGTGCATTATGATCACATAAAGGACAATGAATAGTTTTAAAATAATTCACTTTATTAAGTAAATCTGTAGAGGCATACATCCTATCAATTCTACTTTGTATCACATGTGCATAGAATAATGACTAATATTTTGCTTTTGCTTTTAAAGCAACTAAATTATTACTACTAATCCATCAGTTTAATGCTTTAGCTGATGCCAGAATTTTAGCTTTCTTCTATTCACTTGTATCTGCTATACTAGATATGCAGTTAAAATCTCCTGCTAAAATTAAACTACTCTTCTAATGACTATGCATTGAGTTTAAGTGATCTTTAGACTCTCTTGCACCTGTTCCAGGGATACAGTAAAAATTAGGTAGTGTACAGAGTTTGCCATATGTTTAATTATTATAAATGTATACATTCTTCTGGGGTCATTAATGGATCCCATGGCCTTAGGCATTACAGTAGACATTCTCCAAAGGATAGCAGTTTAGCTATTATTTTAGTTAAAAGAAGCAGATGATAACATTTTGTAACCTAAATTATTTAAATATTTTATATCTTTATTTATCAAGTGAGTCTCTTGCAAGAATATAATGTATTTTTCTATTTAATTTTAGACATCTCATAAATGATTTCCTTTTGCTTCCATTATTTAATCTATTTACCTTAATAGATAAAAACTCTCCATAATCTGTATTTAAACAAGATTTATTTTAAAAGCAATATGACACATTTATTCACCATATTAATTTAACTATATATATATATATATATATATATATATATATATATATATATATATATATATATATATATATATATATATATATATATATATATATATATATATATATATATATATATATATGACTCTAATGCATTCCACCAACACTATCCGTACATTCCATATTTTTTAATTCTTGCTTTCTACAAATTAAACTACTAAAACTTGTAAATGACAAAAACAAAAACAAGTCTACAACTGTAATTGTATATATTACTAATAATGCACAACTTACAATAAATACCAAAGTTCCTAGTTTGCCTCTCAAATAGACCAACTACTATACTATATAATGCCTATATATATATATATATATATATATATATATATATACATACATATATATATATATATATATATATATATATATATATATATATATATATATATATATATATATATAATACCTAAAATGTCATCAAAAAATAGTCAAAAGCTACTGTGACATGCAAATAATTAATATAACATGATATAATTAAAAATAATAAGAGATCATTAATTTAGTTATAGTTTGTCATTTAAAACTATTCCACCATTATTACACAAACATTTAACAGTCCCCTTCTATTAATCACAAATATTAAATAATCCAGCAAACAGTGTACTATATTACTATTTATGTATTTGTAGTATAAATATTCCTAAATTATTCACTCATTCAATATTATTATAAATAAATGTCTAAACATATAAGTAGAACAGAATGAGACCTGAAGAGATAATGATATCTATAAACTTGCAGACAATGGGTAATCTTTTCATGCTATACTATTATTCAAAATTAGAATGAATGCACATATATATTTATCATGCTAACATTTGTATACATATTTTATAGATCTAACAAAAGCTCTGAATTAATTTTAAAAGTACAAGTGCCTATATCTTAAAATTGTGTACCACTCAATATGATAAATATCAAAATATTTAAAAATCCTTTAGCTTATTAAACTAATTCATAAAAATATATATACATTACTGAGGTCAAAGATAATATATTGCTAGTTCTATGGAGTAAAACATGCAGTCTATATTGTAGTCAAAAGTTACAGTGTGCTTAATTCAAATCCCATTCTCCCATACCAGATTCAAACATATTGAAATAAATTACTTTACTTTCTGTCAAAATGGATGAAATGATTCAACAATAGAGCATTCAGATTTCAGCTCTGACTTATGAAATGAGTAATTTCAGGTAGCCTTAGTTAATCTAATAACATACACTATGCAAGATACTTCAAAGTTCACATGACCAAGTTTTAAATTTCAGCTTTTAGGATATTTTCAAATATTTTTATATATATTTTTATGTAAATTATATGAGATCTTGTGCATTCACATTTCTGCCTTATGCAGGTATATGTAATATATATCTTCCTTATAGCTAGTTTATTTAATCATACTATTTATGTCATATTTGCCCACTAATATTCTACCTTATTCTATATAACTTGCATACTAAAATCTCCCATCAAAAAGCTATTTATTCATGAGCTCTCTATTAGAAACTATAGTATTTGCATATATTTCTTAACTTACTGATACTATAGCAGATATCTAATTCCTTAAACATTTGCATATTATTCATAATATGTTTAATCTTCTTATTAATTCTAGTATTATAAGTAATTTTAACTATGTATAAAATAATTACTGATTGTTTAATTTGAATGTATGCTTTTAGCCATTGTTGGTCTGATTTGATTACAGTATGTGAAAAATAGCCCACAGCACAGCAGCTGCTAATTTCTTCTGTAAGTTTCTCATTATTCGTATTCCTTTTATACTGTTTCAATTAGTAACAAATGTCTAACTTTACTTCTTTCCATTAATGTGTGCAGTTAGAGATAACACTACAGCATAAGCTATTAACATTCAGCAAAATGTAATGAAATTATATATCAGCAACAGCTCTAGATAAAACATTACCATAGCTTTTGTTTTAACAGTGCCTCAGTTCTAAATAAATATATATTTTTAAAAAGGTGAGGTGATGCTTAGTGTCATTGCTTAACATCTACTGTAATACAGGCTTCTCTACAGGAATACAATGTTTCTCATGATTCTAATAATAGTTGAGGCAGTGCAGATGCGGAAGCAATTATTGTCACTTTCTGTGAATCATGTCAAGTGTTTCATTCATAGGATTACCAGAGTTTCAAGGCTATTTTAGTCTAATTGTCATTAATGCCTTGCCAATATCCAATCTCAGGCTTTACTTCCATTCCCAAGAAGAGAGAGGCCAGTTAGTCTTGGAGTAAATTTGAGCGCACCTATCTAATCATCCAGGTTTAGTTTAAAGGACAATATTGAATTGCATTGTTAAACCCGCAGAGGAGGTTTATTCCAGAGAAAGGCAGGCACTGGGTGATAAATCAATCTCTACAACAATTCTGTTTCTCGGTGGATAAAAACACAGGATTCATGCTCTAATATGTGCTGAGCTGACTTATTGTGATACAGGAGTTAAAAGACCACTGTGATGGTGCAGTAAGTGAGGCACATGTCTCTCCTCAGAAATCTGTACGACAAAGAGTCACACAATCTCTCCTCATAACTAAGATTCTTAAGTCAAGAGTTTTTTTTTTTTAGTTTATTGAGATGTCATTTAAGATACATATCAAATGAAGCATTGTACTGTATAATGTGTCAGAAAATAATATAGAGAAATGATAACGTCTTTTATCCAGATGAAATATCATTGGCAGCTGTCTATGTTATGTACAGGATTTCTTGACAACAATGTCCAAGTGATCTTCAAAGGAAAAGGAACTGTTGAACTAAGTGCCTGGGTCCCTTACTACTTTTTCATTTAATAATAGTGCATTGTATTATGTGGGTAATTTCTCTTCTTCAAAAGAAACAATAGTACACTTTTTAGTATTCAGTGTAAACTAATTTTTCATGCACAATGTATTAACTAGCATAAACTCTTTCTGAAGTGTATACATGTCTGAAGGGACTTGACAGTCTCTTGCAGTTTGAAGTTATCTGCAGATCTGGTTAACCAGGTATCCTGTTTATCATTTTTGAGATCAGAAAAGTAGATACTAAGTAGCAAATGTGCTAGTACATACTCCTGAGGGACTCTACTGATTACTTTAAAAAGCACCAGACATACAAAGTATGCAGCATCTGTCTTTCAGCCAACTGGGTATCCACCTTACCACATAATGATCTGTATTTAATGATGACTACTTCCTTATGATTTCAACATTATAAGTTTCATCAAATTTTTTTGCCAGATTATGATAAGATGTATGAGCATACATAAATGTATATCAATTATTCTCCTTAAGAAACAAGCCAAGCTTCACTTGAGAATAATATCTCTTCAGGTTTGTAGCATTCATTTAAGATCTGCCAAGGGGTGTTGCTGAGAAGTTCAAGAGATGCTTGCTAATTTACATGCTAAAGCATCTAAGTAAACTGTGATCCAAATGTGTTATTAGTGAAAGTTGCTTGCAGACATTAACCTGATCAAGCTTTTCACTGGACTACAAGCCCAATTTTCAACTCCTGTTTTTAAGGAGTTCATCATTAGGGTCATTAAGCTTATGCTGTCGGGTAAAGCACAGGACCTAATGGTCTCTTACAATATATTTACAGAGTATCATCTTGTAACTTGGAGACATCTCTTCACACAGCATTTAAACAGATGTTTTCCTAAGTCTTCTTTCCCCCTCTCTCAAGGAATTGAGAATCATTATCATACCCAAACCTGGCAAGCACCTGTAAAATTTGAAAACTACAGAATGATCTAATGTATTAATGTTGAAGTCAGACTGTATGCCAGAATAATAGGTTTAGATTTGTAGGTGTGTCACATCCACCAAATTCATCACTCTCAAGGTTGTTTTGTGACTGTGAGGAGGCCATGCACCAACCTCATCAGTGCTCTTCTTACACATACACAAGGGCAGCACCTATCTCTCCTTGCAGCCTTTACAATTCTGGTGGGATATGAGAAAACTCCTGAATCAGTTATTTAAGACCATCTTTGGGATGTTATGAAGCTGTTGAGGGACCATATTAAAGGCATTCCAGTGCTATACTGGAAACCATGAGCTTGCATCTTGGCTGAGTCATTTTTATCTGATATATTGTCTTTGGGAAAAAAAGTATTCACCAGTGATATGTTCTTTTACCTCTCTTGTTTCTGCTGGTGATTGACCCTTTAGTATAATCATTTTTGTAGTCCCCTGCAATACATGGCTAGTCCTTAGTTGAACATGATATCAGAATCAATTGATGACCGTTTACTGCTTACTGAAGCTGCTTTTGATGATCTTCTTCATTGTCAGGACTTATTGGCCTGCTTCCCATAGGTAGCAGGACTAAAAGTTAATTTGTTCAAAACTTAAATAGTTCCTTCCAACCTTGCAGTGATGCTCCTTAGCAAGGAGACTATCTGTCTCTTATAATTACCCCTCCTCATATATGTTTAGGTGCAGTGCTTCATTCCAACCCTCAAATACTGCTTACTCATAACTAGCCCAAGATTTGGGAGAGACTATTTGTAGATATTCATGCCTGGCATGACTCCAACTTACAGCTGTTGGGTAGGATTAATACTTGGAAAATGTTATTTTGTCCAAAAGTTTACCATTTTCTCCAGCATGTCTCCAGCCCAGTGTTGACTCAATAAAATTTACAGTCTGCTATTGAATTATGCACGTGTAGTGTCAGTAGATCAACAGGCAGCACATTGCCTTTGGTGCTGGAACCTGTACTGACATTGCAGTATAGCATAAGGGATGGTGGTATTGCACTTCTGGGTATTTAGTCTATTAGGTCAGGTGTTTAACCAAGTCCCCATTGACATGAATTAATGGTAGCTCAGATGGATGAGATATCCCATAGCACTTATCTAGAGTAGTTTTTTTTTTTTTTACTTATATCCCTCGGTATTTACACTTCTTTATTTGTCTCTACATTATTTACACATACATATTCATGACATATATGATAATTTCCACTTTTAAAAACATTTTACATACAATCTACATACAAACAATTATTTCCATTTTCATTTCAAGGCAAACACACACATGTACACACACACACACACACACACAAACACACACACACACACACACACACACACACACACACACACACACACACACACACACACACACACACACACCAATACTATTTTGAATGTTGTTTACTTTTAGTGCTAATATTCTTAAGTATTCCCTTTCACTTTTTTGTGTCTTTCTTACTTTTAGTTTTATTTCTAGCTTTTATTTTTCTTTCCATTCTCCACACCCTCCCTAATTGATTTATCAACATTTTTCTTGTTATTTTCACTTTTGCCCATCTTCATTTCTTAGTGTTATATATCTCTTTTATTCCCATCACCCTTCTCCATGTTAAGTACACTATTTTCAGTTATCACCTCTACAATTCTTTCTCCAACAAAATCTTCAGTTATATTATTAGTTTGTATTTCTCCTGAAATAGTCTCTTCTTCTTTTTCTATCCTTCCCTTTTCTAGTAAAGGACACTGAAAATAAAAATGTCCAAATGCCTTGCACTTTCTATACTTTAATAAGCCTAAATATTTAGTGGCATGTCTCCTCTCCCTACATTGACTACATATTCTTTTGTTACAGTCTTTCACCAAGTGTTTTTCATCCCTACAAAATAAATAAGTAAACAAAGTAAAACATACTTTAGGTTTACCCAAAGGTGAAAAACCCTTGGATGATGATGAAGACCATTAAATTTAGGATGCTGTCTAGTTTTTGTCCAGCTCAGCTACTTAGATGTAAGTCTGGGCAGACCTGGCATGAATATGTGATAATGGGTAAGAAGGCCATAGGATGAAACAGGGAGCATAAAGTGCTCAATAAAAAAAGAAAAAGATAGTGCTCAGAAAGGGAATGGGAAATTTCTTAGTGCCTTTATCAAATTTAATCTAGTCATTATGAATACTGCCTAGTGTCTCTCATGAAAAGAAGAAAATTACCTAGTGGGACTAACCTGGTCAACAGAGAGTAAATAAATGCATAAATGACTGATCTTTTAACCATGCCATTTCCCAAAGGTAAATGACCTACCCAGATGTTCAGAAGTGTGGCCTGGATTTTAGCTTGCAAAAACTTTTCAGTGTAGACATTGTCCTCCCTCACTTATGTACCAGAGTCCAGGATAATAAATGTCAGCTCCCTCTGAGGTCATTTTAGTGTTATTTTTGGCTTGCTAGTCACCTGAAAAAACTGACATAGTGCTAGTGTACTGTTTGGAGGTGCCAAGTGAATTAAGAGATGGTACAAATGTCATTGTTTATGTCATTTAGAAGCCCCTGTTTTGAAACACTCTCTTTTAAAAATAGGTGATAATAAGATATCTTGATTAGAATGGGAGCTTAAAGGGATTAATTCATTTTCCCATCTTATTTGGTATGCAGGATGTACTAATACTTTAGTTACTTTTTGCTATATTTCAAGATATGGAGGTATTTTCAACCCAATCATACTATTTACATATCTTGGATATCAGATTCATTTAAACTGAGCCCACAGTCTATTGTGCATCTTCTAGCAAAATGACAAAAAAATTCCTCAATCTCATCCTTTCATTTAGATCTTTATCATGTTGCATGGTGCACTTAAATGCTTAGACTGGTTTCTACTAAAGCTATCATCTCCTTGTTAAGCAGTTAACTGTTTCTTAGACTGGAGACCAGATAACAGCTATGCAGCTACAACTCTGGGTGCTTATGCTTTTATACTATTATACTACTCAATTTGAAAACTATCTTTACATTGTGCATGATGGGTGTTGTGAACCCAAGAAGAGTGTTCAGGCAGGGTTTTCTAGGCCTGGGGATTGCTTGTGATGCTTTGTTACTACTCCAGGCATGGACCATAGATTTTTGGTGTCCTATAGAGTCTTGCTAATATGAGGGTAGCTCAATGACAAAGTTACTGAAATACTTAATGTTAATCTACCTTTTTCTGCTCAAAACCGGTTATTTTATTCTTTTAGGAATTTTAACAGTCTGACTACTCAGTATTTTTTCTGAAGCTGTCAGATTTAGTCAGAATAATTATTTGAACATGCCAGAAGAATCCAGCTGAGTTCTGTCTTCATGATTTAAGTTCTTACTTACTCGGGCAAATTCGGCATATAATGTAGCTAAATTCTAGCATGATATGGTAATCTTTTGAAGTGACAGGACCCACCAGAGTGAGTCTTGAAACACACAGACTGAATGCAGAAAAAAACAGATTTACTTATACTAAGTCCAATATGGCTATTTCCATAAATTGTCTTTTTTCTCCATGGTATGGCAATCTCAGAATGTATATATAGATATATATATATATATATATATATATATATATATATATATATATATATATATATATATATAGGTTTGTGGGATGTGTGGGACTTGCTCTCTGCAAAAAAAGACATTTAAAGGAGTATAGTGATATTGGAGATTCACTCTTCTACTGATTTTTCAACTTTTTTTCTTTTCTTTTCTTTTCTTTTCTTTTCAGTTTGACATCACTTGGCATTGCTAGTGCCATTTCAATAGGGAACCGCATCATATTAACCAAAGCATCTGAACAGTTTAACAATCCATAATATACTTTCAAAAAAGTTTGGCATGTATTAGGTCTTTCAAAAGGTTTACATATTTAGCTCTTCAAGTATTATATTGTGACATAGCTTGATGTCAAGATGAGTTAACTTGATATTGTGCTCATACTTGTTGTCTTGTTCATCTGTTTTGCATTTATACTTCACTATTGTGATGTTGTTTTCTATATACACATTGTTATTGTAGTTTGTCTATAGTTTGTTTTTTTTTTCTTTGGTTTAGCAATGCAATAACAACAAAAAAAAAACTTGGATGAAAAATGTCCCCACACGTATACTATGGATCTTCCTGGTTTTGGTAGTCTCCTTGAAATTTATTTGAATAAAAAAGTAAATAAATAAAGAGCTACACATAAGAGTGCTAACAAATCTTATTGAGTTAAAATAGCCACACACATAGTACTCTCCATATAACTTGCCTCTGTTTGATTCTACAATGTTAAAACATGTTAAAACATAAGACTTAAAACATCTCTGCCAGCCTCCCCACTCACATGGACACACAAAGCTCTCCTTTGCTCATGGACACTTTCAAACTCTTGCTGTGATGTCACAGAATAACCACATGCACTTTCTGTACTTGTGTTCAGCAATTAAGCTGTGTCTGACCAAGTAACTAGTTTTTGCCTGATATATGCCAGATGTATGCATGGGAGTGTGTAAAAATTATTTGGCTGACTCAATTAAAAGCAATGTCTGATATTGTTACACTCAATACCACAATCTACATGAATTAATATTCTTCAGTGAATCATAAATGTTTCAGAGAAAATATAATTTACAGCTGACTCTGATGGCTGAAGGCTAATATTGCATTCAGATTGCACATTTTAGCTGCAACCTTAACAGTCTATACTTTTCAGCTACATGGAAATGTTGCTGAGCAAATTATTTTGGCATTTACACCACATTGCAAAATGATTCGGACTTTCACACAGACTGCAGTTTTAATTAAATGGTTATTTCTCATGACTTTAAACATGCCTTATACATGCAGCACTGTTTCCTTGTGTACACTGATTTCTAGATGCCATCTTGAAAAATATGAAGTCACATGCAGTATCCATTTTATTTATTTATTTTTTTTCTTGTATTCAGATATGGCTTGACTGTATCATTTTCACTCTCAGCCCTTATTTTGTACATTTACACTTACTTAGCCAACTATTAAAGCTGTAAAACTGAATGTTTCCTCTTTCTACATGCCTGCAATGCTCTTTTATCAGGTTTGATTCTTTTAAAAAGACTACCTCTAATGTGATAATTTTTGATATGAGAATGTGATCTATCTGAAATCTCTTTTTGTTTTACACCTTTATTATTTTCTGCCCTGAAGCATGAAGAAAGCTTGTACTACAGTCCTTTTTCTGATTTCTATGCAGTTTCATTCCCAGAGTGAAACATATCAATCTGAATACAAATTGCAGTTTACAGACATACTTCCATGCAAGTTCACAGACACTGCTGGTCGAAAATACAACATTCTGAACCAAAATGAATAACTGCAGAGATGAAGAGCAATGGTTCAATAGTCTGAGGGAAATATGAATATAGCTGAGAGGAGTATGAAAGAAATGTGAGAATGGCATGAGTTTTCAATCCATAATAATTTGTTTGTTTTAAACAAAAAAAATCATACAGTGAGATTCATGCCATTATTTAAAATATTTTTCTTGTATTCCATATCAAGGATTAGAAAACAAAATGCTTTTTTGTTATGCATGGCAATGACACAGGAGTAATTCACTCAAAAAGAAAAAAGGCATTTACTGCAGGAGCAGCTTCAGAATTTTCATAAACACAGTGTAACACAAAGAATTGTTTTCTAAAGGTGTCTTTATGTCTTACCATGTAATTTATCAATATAAAGAACATACATTGTTAGTAATGGCTGATTGCAAATATCAGAAACGTGATGTGCTTTTGACATAAGCTTTACTCCAGCAACTGAAAACAGAATATTCTCACATGGCTCACTCTGCACAAGTAACTCTCTCTCTTACTGACATGCCTAATTTACTACTGCTATATACAAGCATGATTCAGTACTCTGGCTATATCTAATTTTGCTGTCTGATATCAAACTAATGAGTTACAGGAACATGAGAAAATCTCTCATTACAATTTTTTGCCCTTGAGGAATCATATTGTTTTCAGAGAATTGTGCAAATGGAATAGATACCCTAATCACAGCTTATATTAATTCACCTCAGCATGTGTACTGCCTTCTCATTTTACAACTTCTGAGTGCCTGTTCAGTCACAAGCTTTGTGAGTTGCATAGACGTAAATGCAGGTTGAAATGCAGATAGAGGTGACTGGGCCTACTCCAGGACAAGCTTAGTTTAAACACTCATTATAGGATGTACTAATCTAAATTTACACCTAAGAAAGCATTTATTTTCCAGTGTGATTTCTGATGTATCACATAATGTGGGTACACTATTTTTTAAAAAAGTTTTTTCATCTTCAATACATAAGGGATCCATGCATTTTTTTTTTCATGTAAGGTTGTCAACATTTTCAAGGACATATTTATATTTGATCACAATCTTTTAAATATTGCTTGTCCTTATGTCAAACATGAAAGGGATCCATTCCTGTTGTTTTGTATTTTATATCCTACTTTCTATGGGATGGACCCTGAACTTATTAGTTTAGCTACGTCTGGCCTATGAGTGGACATGTAGTAGTGCATGTTCAAGTTAAATTCATATTTATTATAATGTTTATTATGTTACAAATTGTAGACTCAAATTATTTATGGAGGAAATGGTCCATACAAGCAAAAGAAAGTTAATTAGATTTGCCAGTGAACATTTTCTGGAAACATAAAAACTAGAAAGGTTATAAACTATATTGCAAAAAAAAAAAAAAAAAAACTGTAAAGGTGATATACAGTGGCTAGATAGTAACAATTAGCCAAAATAGGTCAAAACGAGAGTTCAAAAAATCACCAGAACATATCATTAGAATAATAATGCAAACAAAAGGGCAGCAAAACTCAAACATATATTGTTCAAAAGCAGATAGACCCTTGTTACATAACATGGTCAAAATAATATAACAAGTTATACAGACATGAAAACTGAAACTTAAAAACTCATTAGGCAATCTAGTCCAAGAATAAAAAACTTGTGAGGAACTGAACATCTTCACTAAGTGTACATGATCTATATTCAAGATCATCCCTACCACATTTTTGGGGTTTCTACCCAGTCTGAAAGATAAGTGTACATGTGTCCTCTGTGAATCCCCTCAATATTTAATCAGTAGGGAAACTAAAATTAGGATGAAGAAGGTGAGAGTTATGCTTGTGCTGTCTATTCACTCAGAATGGTGTATACTTAGTGGAGGAGTTAATGAATCCCAGGGTATAGGACATCAGGCGTGTGTCCACAAGTGATGGCCTTCCAAATCTTTGTAATTCCGGCTTATTCATTCATTTATTTATTTGTTACATTCGATTATCAGGAAATTTTGACTAGGCAATATCTCCCACACCCTTTTCAGCAGAGGGTCTTGGAGAAATACTTCAACTTACACGGAATAACAGAAATATGCAGACATAAGATGAGTACAGTATACAGAGATAAAAAAAACATCTCTGGTAAGACTAACGAAGTACAGAATAATCAGCATTTACGTAAAATGTGCAGTGCTGAATTTGTATTGCAATGTACAGTGTGCATTTTCATCCTCATTACAGTATACTATTAACAGTGACAGATATCTGGTTGCAAACTTTACTTTTGGATTCAAAAAAGGAGTATAATATAATATAATCAAAATTTTACATACAATATACATGGTTGCATTTCTGTTGCAATATCCAGAGTTGCCTTCTCAATCCATTAAACAATTAACTGTGATGGATATCTGTGAGCAGCCTTCACTTTTTGTTTCACAAAATCAGCTGTGTGAATAAATATCCTGTAATAATACAGCAGGAGATACTGATGTGTAATAATATTTTGTGTCTACAGGAATTAACAGTTGTTGTGGTTTCTCCTTCAGAGAGGGAAAAAGTGGGCAACAGACTTTCATACAAAGAAAAACTATATAGGAGGACGTAAGGGAGATATCAAATGTAGTAAGGAGGTGTAAAATGGGGTCTAGCCTAGGAAAGTGCAGGAACACACTTGGGAGGCAAGTAGTTTTTCTTTTTTTCTTTTTTTTTTTGTGGTTTAAAGGACTTTAGATTGTCAATTTGTCTGAGAGAGAGTGAGAGAGATAGTTGCAGTTTCTGGGGACATAGCTGGAGTATAGCATGTTTTCTGCTGAGTTGCTTGATTTGGTTACTAGTCATTAATGTTTGGCTGCAGAACTCAGAATTCTATTGGTGGGGCATTATATGATAATATTACTGAGAGATGTATAATTTTCTGGTTTGTTAATGAGTTTGTGAGCAGTCACAAGCTATGAGATTTAGGTTGTGTGGTAGTTTTGTCCAGTTTAACTGTTTCATGGCCAGGCAATGGTATGCCCTTTGAGGTAAATTAGCTGTATATCTTACAAATTCATTACAATATTGTTTTAGCTGATCCTTCTGTGTAGATTTGCAGCTTTGGGAAAATGGGAGAAGAATAAAGGACTGCCAAAAAAAAAAGTGAGTTAAAGCAATTTACTTTTTAGCATTATCAGCTAGGTACGGTTTGATTCTATAGCAGGATATGAGCTTTGGTGCTTTTTAACTCCCTGTTTAATGTGAATGTTGAATTTCATATTTTCAGTTATGGTTATACCTAGAAGTCTGGTGTTAGTAAACAGTTCATTTTTTGTACGGTTTGGTGACAACAAAGACTAAGGGCAGGATTCGCGAAGCCTCTGTGTAACAGATACATGGCTTACATGGAGGCTGCAGTTAAACGGTGTGACGTCAGCATGTCATGCATGTGCATGAGGGCATGCTGAATCACACCTAAGGCTAACATGGTCCATGGAAGACAGTAGGGGGCGTGTCCGTAGGCTGAGCCCTGCAAGCGGACACTCCCCCAGAAGAGTAAAAGTGCCCAAAGTAAACACCCACGACAAAGGCCATTGAAATGTGAATAAACACAACACAACACATGCCCCACAGACTATGAACATAAAATATATAAATGAACATGTTATATATTTTTTTAAATCGTAAAGATGTTTGCCCATGAGTGCGCTCGTTTGTGCAGGCGTGCCCGTAGCTTAGCCACAGTTAGCAGTCAGTGGAAAAGCATATAAGAACTAAATATGCAAAGTAAGCCAAGAAGCAATAGCGTAGCGGTAGAGACATCAGCTGAAGAGCAGGCATCCATGGTTCGAGCCCCCACAACATCAATTTTTATTTTTAGTAAAATAAGCACGAAACAAGTCCCTGACAAATATGTACACATATAAAATCATATTTTATGTAAAATGTAATGAAATAGTCCATTTATTTTGAAGAAATGTGAGATAACAAAACAATAAAAAATGTGAGATGTGCCTATAGCTGAGCTACAGTTTAACAAGGTGAGTGCATCTGCCCGTAGGTGAGCAGTGGTTTAACAGGTGTAAAATGAGTGCCCCTAGGTGAGCAGTGGTTTAACAGGTGTAAAATGAGTGCCCGTAGGTGAGCAGTGGTTTAACATGCTGAAACTGTGTGCCCCTAACTGAGCTGAGTGTAATATGCATGCTAACAGCCAAATGAAGCGTAAACCAGCGTACCCCGTTTGCACGGAGCTACGCACTGCGCCAACAAGCTAACCAACAGGCAATGTTGAGCTAGCTGTATCAAAACTGCCTTTACACAGACACACCCCCTAGCCTGTCTAGACAGTCATAAAAAATAAAAAGCAGTGGCCAGGTTCAAACCCAGGATACTATGCACCATAGTCAAGGTACTGAACCACTAAGCAATGACAGCAGTACCTAGAAATGCAGTAATAGCAAATATATAGGAATGAATACAAAGTGGAGCATGACAAAGCAGGTTTTGTGAAGTTGATACAATTCCAAAATGGCCAATCACAGATATGTGTGGGAAAAATGGCATATATAAGCCCAATAGGCAGAAATACACAGCATAAACGATTGTAGAACTAACTTGCAGCCAGAATGTCAGGAGTAGGTGAGGGTAGTTGCTTTCGAGCACAGAGGTGGGGCATTGAGAAGTCCAGATACATGGTCTGGCTCCTAGTCCACAATCATGAGGCCCAACTCATGCAGGGGCAGGTCCTGTGGGGAGCATATAGGGCTGAGGCATGGGACCAGTTGTCTCATGATCTCACCAGTGCCACAAGGATTCCAAGGACTGGTGAGCAGGTCCGTCACCACCATGCAGACCTGAAGAGACGCAAGCAGGACCAACTGAACCTTTGGATCCAGGAGGCCCGGCAAATGCCCAACGCCCCACTACTGAGTAAGTTACATTTAATTATGTATGTAAGAAATTAAACTAGCTGATATTATGGAGATGTGTATTTCAATATTACTTCATTTATATTACAGCTGCAGGTGTCCGTTCTGCGAACCGCAGAGCCTATGGCGATAGGCTGGTGCGGTTGCACCACCAGGCAGGTCAGTAATCCTCTCCCAGTAACTGTAAAGAAATATAAAAGTATGACAGTTAGTAAAAGAGTGCAGTGTAGTCAATAAGTAATAAAATGTGCAAGTAACAGTGTAAGAGTGTTTGCAAGTATTGCTTGATTACAAAAGTGTGTTGCAGTCTGTAATCCAAACAGAAAAATGAAAATGTCTGAAATAAAGTCTGAAATAAAGATGCCCCACCTGTAATATAATAGTACACAACCTGCAGCAGGCTGAAAAGTACAGCTGCAGAAGATGAGCAAATAACATGTGTGAAATATACCCCTGTTGAAATACTGAAACATGACAGAAGTGAGACTGATGGAAAGGATTGTAATAACTACAGGTAAAACATGTCAATAAAGCCTAGAAGTAAGTACCATCCCGAATAGTAAAATGAAAACAAGGGAAAGAGTGTGAGAAAGAGTTATGAATCCACCAATAAAGTAGTAATAACCCCTGAATAAAGTATACTGCAGTCAGTACAGAATTAAATGAATGTGACAAGCAGAACCAAACAGCGAAATGTGTTCAAAGTGTTGCTGCAGCTGGAATGTGTATCCCAAAATCTGGATATGTTGCTCTCAGTCTGCAATATGCAGATAGTATGATTGTCTGAAATACCAAACATCCACAGTTGTCTATAGCTATATAAAGCAAATGTAGCAGGATGATGTAGCTGAACAAAGTCAGATATGAACGTGTATGAAGAACAATAAAATGTATATTGATGTAGCAGTAACAGTCCTATCACCAAATTGAAGTAGTCATCATATAGGAAACTGTAGTTAGAACAGTAGTGTGTATATATCTGCAGCTATTAGAAATGTACAGCATATGTATTGGTATTCAAAGGTGTTAATATTATTTTCTTCACCCCACCCTATAACCACATATAACCCATTCCACATGAAAATGGTATGTGCAATCACAATTAACACCCCTGGACATTTGTCCTGTTGGGTCATAAATATTTGCATGTCCGTTGATGCATCTGCCCTGTTCATACATTTAAACCTGATGGCCTGTTGCCATTAATCAACCCTGCATGTTGTTGGACTGTGTATTGCTGTTCAAATTATGCATGTGCTATGCTCGCTGTTCAATGGTGTGAATATCTGGGTATTTGGTTAATGGGAATACTAATGCATGCTGTTACAACTAATTGCGAATGGAATTGTATGTTACTTACCCAAACTGTCATGACATAATGCAAAACATAGGACGACAGGGAAGGCGGGTTCCAGTGGACCCACCTCTCCCACCTCAGCTGGAGAGTGCACCTGTCTGGACCCTCCTCCGGTGGCCCTGTGCCACCTGCTGGTGGAAGCGTTGCAGGGGATGGGGCCTGTCCCCCCTCTACAAGTGTGGCCAGAGGATAACCACCACTCACCCTCCGTAGCATCCGGACTGTGGTGCGTAGGGAGATCCGGGACTCTGTTCTTGGGCCCCTACCACAGCTTGAGGCACAGGTGGCACAACTTACGGGCATGCCTGTTGCCCGGCCTATACAGCCCTCAGCACAGCCCCATTCTGGGCAGTGAAGGAACAGTGACAACTGCCCATGGGTGGGGATATCAGTTCCACTGTTGCCATCTGTGGGCTCAATGGGCTATGGATATCCAAACATCTGTCCCCGTCAATTGTGTAACCCCCCCACACATGTCATACACTGCCCCTGTATGCGTCTTGTTTGTCTTGTCTGTTGACCTACCCAACCTACCTCCCCAGCTATACCGACTTCCTTCACCTGACATACCACTATCACCTGAAAAAAAAAAAAAAGTGCATTCTGTACCCACAAAAAAAATACGCCCCATACATAGCTGCCCATTCCGCACACATGTCTGCTGGACATGGAAACTATCAATTACAATTGGCTGTACAACAAGTATTATTGTTGTCCTGACACTTCTCTCAGTGGTGGAAGGTTTCAAATGTCACACCAAATTACATACATATGCACAGCTGTTGCTGATGAAGAAATGGGCAGCTATGGGCCTTACCTACATCCCTCCTGCAAAACCCAAGCTTGTTTCCCTACTGTCTTACCCTCTTTGTGACCCCTTTTTCACCACTTTCCTGTCTCCCCATTTTCATTTCTTTCAAAGAAAATAGCGTGGGTGTGCGCCAGAGTAAGCACTGTTAAGCGGTTGTAAGTGGGTGTGTGCAGAACTGAACGCCAGTGCGCATGCGGGAGCTCCAAGCAAACCAGCGCTAACCCGGTTACAACTTCTTAAAAGTGCCTTAGTCACTCTGATTGACAGGTCCTGTAGTCAGTTCAAAAGCAAAATAAAATCCCACTGTCAGTCCCGAACCCAGGACCTTAGAAACAGTAGTCTGCATGACCTTCCACTAAGCCATGACTCTTACACAAGAACATTGTGCTAAAATAAATATATCATGTAATAGTAGGAATGAATGTAAAGGGAATATAGGATGTGTAGGACACAAAGCATGCCATTCATACTTACTGTCAGAACTAGTGGATTTCCATAATAGTAGTGTGTGAACAGAAACAGCCATGCTAGTTGGTAGCTAGTAGGTAATAATGTCAGTTAATGTACATATATAAATGTATATATATTTACATAAATATATTTCTTTGCAGATGATGGCTGTTACCTCAGCATCTGCAATGTCAGGGGACCAGCAGTCTGCTGGGATAGATATTTTGCATTCTGGGGGGGGGGGTTGCACTGAACCTGTCAGGTTGTATGTTGGCAATATGTGTGTGTGTTTGGTATGTTGTTTGTAATATCTGTGTGATTCGGAGCATATCTGTGAATTCCCAACATGGTTCCGACCATCAGTTAAGTAAGCCTTGTGATTATCCTTAGTGTCCTGTACAATTTATATCTTCACAGGTTTATGGGTTCATACTAGGCTATCCACCCTAGGGCATTAGTAAGCCAAGCCAGAGTGTGTATGTCTTTCGCCGCCCCTTGCTATGTGACTATTATGGCCATTTATGATTTTCTTTACTGTGCCTCTGTCTGGATGTGACACAGTGAAGACCCCCAGTGTACATGTACGATCATCCATCCACTTGGCAATATTCCTGTTGAGGGGTGTCAGTGAGGGGCTCTGCCTAACATGGATTGGGATCCTGTTTCTGGGTGTGGGGAGCCTCTGGGTTATGTATCTGTCCCTCCAGCACATCCTATTTCATTATGTGTTGAGGCTGACATCTGTCACTCTCACAGCTCCAATGGCTTTGATTTCCTGTGGTGGAGCATGTCCATTACTCCTGTGTTGGACATGGCCTTGTACAACAGACATACAATGCCTCTGTGTAGGCAGTCTGTGACTGCATTCAGCTGGGGTGTCTACAGCCAGGCAGCATATGACATATATTTGACACCCTTTATCCTCTTGGTTGGGTAGCTTTGAGGTCTTCCGAACCGCTGCGGGTGTAAGGTACGGTACATCCCATATGAGTCATTGTACTAGATTATGGGTCTGATAAGGGAACAGTACAGGGGCACAGTGACCTCTGTTGATGCAGATGTGAATCCTTTCATGATACGGTGTCCAATATAGACAGTCTTCCTAGCCACATTGGCATTGTGAGTGTCACATGACAGGTTACTGACGACTTGTGTCCCTAGGTCCCTGATTACTCCTTGCATACATAATGGTTTTACCACCTATGTGGTAATTTTTGAGTACCTTGTCTGGTATTTGGTGGGACATTCATACTGTCCAGTGTCTTCAGGATGTCTGGGTGGGGTTCCTGTGTGTGAGAGTGTGGTCTGTCGCATGCTACAGACTGTACAGCAGTTTTGACTACACTTGGTGCACAAGGTTGGTCTCCAGCTGCTTCGTGCATTGTCAGTTACCTGTCTGTATGGGTGTCTGTGCTGCATATGGATACTCCCCTCCTTTGATGTTTTGGTCCAGGTGTTGGGGCCATAGCATGATATGTGGTTAACCTGGTAGTGCTGGTGTGCTATCAGTAGGCTTGCAGCAGGCTTCTGTCACTGCACATACATGATGTTCTCCATACTGGGAAGTGCCTCAGGGGCATGCATGTTGTAGTTTACACATCTGGCATTGGTCAGCATTACCCTTATGTTTCTTACCACTTATGTTTTCTAGGGTGGTGGGTTAGTCTTTTTGGCCTTGCCTGCGGCTCTATGAAGGTGGCAAAGGCCTTATCCAGTATCAGGCCCATGGGGTAACAGGTGCAAGCCATCCCTGGAACAGCAGCATGGCTTGTCATGCATGACATCTCAAGCAGACAGACATTAGACCCTCTTGGACTGACAGCTGTAATTGTGCCACCTGTTAAAGCTGATCATTCTGTGTTTGTACTGTGGCATCATTGTTGGTGAGGGTTGGATGCTGCAACCAGCCAGTGTCATACCGGCCTGGGGTACATACTCAGAGAGCTCATCCATGTCCCTTTTCATGTAGTCAGGGAGGTACATCTCAGGTCATTCACATCAGCATGGGCAATGAGTGCATCATATTTCTGCTTGCTTTGAGATGACCTGCGTGCTTGTGTTATGTGGCATATTGTGGCGGCCTACAGGCAGCTTACTGTACCCTTTCCCTTGTTCCAGTCTGGTGGGTGGGACAGCAGTGTGTCTGCCTATAGAGACACCTATTACAACTGCATCAGGCATGTTGTTTCTCCTTCTGGCCTGTAACTGTTTGTCACACCAGCTTTGTGTACTATGTGTTGCATGTGCTATGTTTGGAGGTTGTGGTTGCTTGGGATCTGCTTTGGAGGCTTCTGTTGGTGTGGTGTGTTTGTAATTAGGGCCTCCGGAAATGTTTTTCTGTGTTTATGTGTTTGGTTTACAGTTGTGATAGGTCTATGTGGGACTGGGTTAGTGGTGTATGTGGTTACCTTCTCATCCTGACTAGTTTTGACAGTACTGAGTTGGGGGAGTTCAGCCTCCAGTTTGGATAAATGGTTGCATCTCTCACATATTTGTATTTATTGGGGGGAGTTGTGGGTTGTCTGTGTACTTGGGGCAGGTGTCACATTGCCTCTGGATTCACAGATTCTACTTGTTGTGGCTGGCCTTAGTGGATTGTATGTGTGGACATATTTTATTGCCATACTACTGATCAGTGATTACTTCCCTTTTTATGTTTGCTCTATCATGTAGTAGCTTCCTCATTCTCTTGCATGGTTTGGTAATGGCTGGAGTCCAACATGCCAGATGCCTGCATTTATGGCATTGTGTCTTGTTGTTATTTGTGATTGCATACTCCAAGCATTCCTGGCTTTGTTCATGGAATGCCTGTATAACATGTTCTGCGGTGTGTCCCATATTCTGCACTTGCACATGGCCTTTCGTGGATTCCACATCAGTTTAGAGGGGTGCAACCTATGCTTTACACATGTTTTTCACTGTGGTTTTCTGGCCAGGGACTGTGGTCAGGATGTGTATATCCATTGTGATTACTCTATGGTCTGGTCTTACCAGTGAGGGATACACTTCTCATCTTGCCATCCAGTACACATGTTGCTGATTATCACATCCAGTATGCTTACCCCTCTTGTGGGGTGTACATTGTTCCTGGGCATTTTGGTTTACGGATTCTGGGAACTTTTCTCCTACTGTGTTGGTGCTAGTATAATGCTTCCAGTGTATGTCTGGGTATTTTCAGTCAAGCAATATAATGTGGTTTGGGGGGCTTGCTATATTCATGTATTCCAACATAGGCCAGGTGTAGTTCCTGGTATTAGGACAGTAGTCTGCAGCAGGCTATATACTGGGAGGTGGTTTTAGCCATTGGTATTTGACCATGGCTAATCCATGCTGCTTCTTGTTGTGGTACCAACATGGGGTGTGGTTATCCTTGACATTTATTGCTAGTCACCCTCCTTTTTGTAGCTTGTTTCATGTTTTGCGGCTGTACAGCACAGAATGAGGTAGGTGATAGGTCCGATAAACCGATGTGGAATCCACAAAGGCCATGTGCAAGTGCAGAATATGGGACACACCGCAGAACATGTTATACAGGCATTCCATGAACACAGCCAGGAATGCTTGGGTATGCAATCACAAATAACAACAAAACACATAAGGGAAGGTTGGACCAGAGATGCACACTCAGTGTTACTGTAGAGCAGGCCATCATCCTTGCGTAGCCATGGTCTTCCTCCCGCTACATTATGCAAGCAACAGGCGTGATGAGAAACAGACAACCCCATACTTGATGCCCACGCGTGGATCTTAACACCCGGCTGACCTTAAGGACCCCAGTGTGAATGCACAGACCAGCCTCCACCCAAGACCATTGCATTTAGTCCAAACAGGTATAAAAAACCAGGACAACCCCCATACTTGATGCCCACGTGGATCTTAACACCCGGCTGACCTTCAAGGACCCCAGTGCGAATGCACAGACCAGCTTCCTCCCAAGACCATTGCATTTTAGTCCAAGCAGGTATACAAATACCCAGGACAACCCCCATACTAGATGCCCACCGCGTGGATCTTAACACCCGACTGACCTTCAAGGACCCCCAGTGCGAATGCACAGACCAGCCTCCTCCCAAGACCATTGCATTTTAGTCAGGTATACAAAACCCAGGGTAAGGACTTCTCTAACCTAAAAGTGTACTATCTAACTAGCGACTGCTACAGAAATTGTACTACACCAGAATAAAACACCAGCTTATTATCCTACTAGTTTTTCCAGCAGACATTAAACTGAAAGTATAACAAACAAGCTTACATTGTATGCTGGTACCTTTAGGACCCAGGAAAAACCTGGGTGGTGTAGCCCTGACGTCAGCGAGGTTACATTACCCACTAGTGGCTTTTCCGCCATTACTGTTAACTCCTCAATGGATTAGCACAGGTCCTGACCGGCCCTCCTGTTTGGTTACTAGCGTTAGGGTATGTTATTTGATTTATGTAAGCTAAAGTGTACGCAATGTTAGCGTTTAAATGCTGTATTTTAGACCTTAACGTGTAACTTCCTGCATTATAACTCTGACTATTACTGTATACTAGTTAGGTGGCTATGTGCAGGAGTGCATGTGTGCATGTGTGCATGTGTGCCTGTGTCCACGTGTGCATGTGTGCATGTGTGCATGTGTGCATGTGTGCATGTGTGCCTGTGTCCATGTGTGCATGTGTGCATGTGTGCATGTGTCCACGTGTGCATGTGTGCATGTGTGCATAAGTGCATCACTGTTAACATTGTGTGGACACTGTAAATTGTGTTTCCTGTCTTCCTCCCACAGGTTCTGGTGCTGCTCTGGTGTCCTGCAGCAAGGAACCTGAATCTGGTGCCACAGGTACTGATAATGATGATATCTGCGTAATGGCACAGGAAGGTGTGCCAGGGTCTGCCATTGGTCAGCCAATTGACAGTACACAGCTGTCAACCCCATCATTGCGCACAGTCATCCTGCCAGTACATCCTATGTCACCATTGTCCCTAGGTGATGGACAGGATACAGTGGGCATTGACCAGGGTAATGTGGTATCTGTGGAACAGGCTTCCCCACACAGCAGCCATGGGCAGGGTCCTGCAATGGTACCACACAGACAGTTGCCCATGGGTTCTCATGGGAGCATCCGTGGGCATACTGCCTCTGGCAGACGTGCCCAAAGAGGTCTGTCAACCTCAGCTATGTTTCGGGCTGTCATGCAGGCACAGTCACGTATGGAAAGGTACACCAGACAGGGTCTGAGGGAGCTGAGAGCATGTCGCACAGCCATGACTGACAGTATGCATGACATTGCGGATGCCATCCGTAATTTCACCGATGTCATAGACAGACGTTGTGGGGACATATTACAGCAGTTCCACAAGCAAATGTACATGAGCCAGGGCAATGGTGGGCGGTTGCGGCATCGACGTGGCCGTATGCCAACAACAGCATCAGCTGGCAGTCGGCACGGATGGCAACAGGCCCACGCACGCCCCCATAGTGCCAGCAGCAGCCCCAGCAATGCCGGGTCTGTGCTGTCATCAGAACGCACCAGGAGACCACATGCACGTGGCTCTGGA
The DNA here is from genome assembly GCF_019279795.1 of Protopterus annectens. Classification (NCBI taxonomy): domain Eukaryota; kingdom Metazoa; phylum Chordata; order Ceratodontiformes; family Protopteridae; genus Protopterus; species Protopterus annectens. Next base: position 1,645,629,306 of record NC_056737.1, on the reverse strand, counting down.
CAACCTGTGTCCAGTCAACACACTCCCGCTTCTGATGACAGTACCCAGTCTGGCTTAGTACCGGATACAGTCCATAGCACCCCTGCCAGGCACAGGTACCGTGTCCGTGCCCACAGACACTGATCTGTATGACCTGCCAGGTGCAGTCTGTGGCTCTCCACAAACTCCTGTATATGGCACCATGAGGTGGAACTGTGTGCGTGCATGCACACATGTGAAATGTTAACACCTAGGGCTACCACATACACTCACACACTGCACCAACAGTGCCCCACCCTGTACTGCTGTCCCCTCACCAACACACATACACACACATGTCAGTTGGTGGTATCAGTGGCAGACTCAGGCATACCTAATTCACACCCTGTGCATATGATGAAACTGTGCCACCTCCTGCAATCTCCAACATCAGTGCAGGAACAGGTAAACACGTTGCTGATGCACAGGGTGACTACATAGAAGTGTATTAGTAGTGCCATGTTGGTAACAGTACAGTGTGCTGATATGACTGTGTGTATATCCCAGCATTCCTGATGCAGTAACCATATGACTGTCCTGAATTATTATCTACACCCATAGTTCGTACCAAAGTGTAACAGCTGCACATTATTGCATACCGGTGGTAAGGATGTCAACGGATAGCCACATACATGGATAGCACAGGGGGGAAGCTAATGCAAGTAGTGATACGCAATGATGGACATGTACAGTAATGGTGGCAAGTTGCCCACAATGACTATGCAATGTGGATGTTTGTGCATGTTGATATGTGTGCAGTACCAATGTAATCCAAATCACAATTAACTATGACATAATATCAGTTCTACCATGGACAACTGAGCTGTGCATTCCTGGGTACATGTTGATAGTGCTTACATATTTGCACTGTTACCTACTATTAGTGTTACCCCTTCTTTGTTGTACAATGGACTACTTCCAGCCCTGCTTACTGTAGCTTTGTTTGCATGCATGTTCACTTGGGGTTCCCTGGAACACTGCTTCCACCTGCAATGCAGAGTTACAGTGCTTCCATGGACTCCTAGTGACATCTGCATAGTGTACTATACGTATGTCAAGTTTACACATGACAGAATGTCACTGTCTGTCCTGTTCGCATGTATGTTGCCTGTGACACATTGCACATGTCTTACCTGGCATTTACCCATGTGTGCAGTCATATATGCCAGTGCTATGAAATCAGTAGCAGTACACCCACACATACACACCTTCAGTATGTTGTTCCCCATTGGCCCTATGTGTTGGTAATCACCATGGCAATCACACTACTATGGTAGCATGTGCAAAGGTAACCTGTGAATCACCTCTATGGTCCAGTTGTTGTTTATGTGAGTCATGTGGCAATGTCACAGCTGCCACATGTATGCAGTCAACCCTCACCCCTGGCCAGGAATGTACAACACATGTGTGGGATGCCATCACATAGCCAATCTGGGGACTGAGCACTCTGAACCCAGTAATGCCATACCCTGTCAGGTGGCATGACATACTACAGTGACTATAATACCAGTCTGACATAGACCCGCACTGACAGCAATCTGACCACACTGGGGCATACTTGGAGACTCAGAATAGCATCCTGCCTGAGCATCACACACCTCCGCAGCTGGCACACAGGCATACATTATGTCGGAACAGAGCACATGCCACACATGGCACACACATCCCATGTGCCACACACTCACAGCCTGTAGGGCTACACAACACACCTGCTACAGATGTGTCAGGTACCTCTCTTGGCCGCTGCAGTGGGGTCCCGCTCAACAGGCTGTACATGGTGAAGGTCACAGTGATATGCCTGTGGGGCACTATGGTCCACAACAAAACACATGCATACAGGTCAGTCAGAGGCATGGACACATATGACTCAGTCATTGACCATGCCACTATGGATGACCTGAGACACACCTCCCTGGACTACATGATAGGGAACATAGAAGGGATCTCTCAGCATGTGGCATGGGCCAGTATGAGCCTGATCTTGGTTGCCATCATACCCTCACCAGGTATGCTACCTCTATATGTAGGAAGGGTGTTCTATGTCTACATTCTGCTCAATCTCCAATGTCATTCATAGGGTATCCACTGGCTGTCAATGTGTGCTTACATGCTAGGGAAGCCACAATGATTTTCGAAGGGCAGCTCGCACGTGACACCCATGGGCCATTGTATATTGGCGAAGCCCCTTGATACACACATAGTGCCTTTTGCTGCAGGACATGGATTACATAGCCACCTCCGCAGGTATCACATAGGATAGGACACTAACAGTGATGCTACACAACACCAGAAGTGTACACCGCAAGATGCATGCACTGGACACTGTCCTGAGCACGGTGAACTGCAATGTCTGTGCAGTACCAGAGTCCTGATTCATGGCTCACAGGTGCAACCCATCACTGCCAGGTTATACCTCATACCATGCCTATCGTCCCCTACACATGTAACACACATTGACAGGGGGGTGGTATCCCAAGGCACCACAGATATACACACCTCCAGGTTGTTGGCACAGCACAAAGCATCAGCGCCTATTCATGTGCAGCTAACAGTGTGTTGGACTGCCTTCTGGTTCATAGCCTGGCACACACAACCCTCCCATAACAGGAAACCCACCTATCCTCCATAACAACACTGGCAATATGACAGTCTCAAGAAATGTCTTTATATGGCTGGACTGCATCCAGCCAAACATTGTGTGTGAGCATTACTGTAGCTATAACACACTAGCTGAAAGGTTCCCAGCATGTGGTCACTGAATTGCAGTGGAATAACATGTTACCACTCCCACAACAGGTGGGAACATGCAGCACCTGTACATTGACTACATGTAGACTATATGGCCCAGACTAGATGTGTATCCCCTGCTGTAGGTATTTTACCATATACACCCACACTGTATAGACACATACCGCATGCGGCCCCTGCACAGTAAGATACAGTCATATTGTTATGCATTGCGAATACCATTTATCCACTCGAGGCACGTGTCAGACATGGTAACTACTGCAGGTCACAGGTATTTATGTGTATGTGTCACACACATACATCATGTGTGCTTTGCCATTGCTGGTTTAGGCAATGGCATGCATTGTTATGCACAAAGACCCACACAAGGTCATAATGTGTGACACAACCACACGTGGCAGTTGTGGGTTTCCAAAACATATCTATCTGTACTCTGACAATGGTAATAGACCCAGTAGCGGAGCGCACTATTGGCATTACTGGCCAAGTAGCCCTGTTTGGCTGTGCTGATAGTGTGGTGACATCCCCTGTGTTTACTGGGGAATATGCAGCATCTGGTGTATTGTAGTATTTGCCAAAATAATCTGTTCTCTCACACTTGCAATTACACACACCCTATTACTCCCACACACACACACACACACTTGCCATTTGCAGGATTCATACCCCTACCTAACTATGTCACGACAGGTGAGAGAGACGCATTAGTGAAGCGCACTATTCGGGTTGCTAGGAGGTTTCTCTTCTACGGCTGTACTTATAGGGTGCTGACATCATCAGTGTTTGGAAAGGGTAATGTGCATCATGTAGTGTGATCTCCTGATTGCAAAAAAGAACATGCTTTTTATACAGAATTGCACACACACAAACTCCCCACATCCAAACACACACACACTTGCCTGTTTTAAACTCCTACCTAACTATGTTATGACACTTGAGAGAGATGCTTTAGCGGAGTGTGCTTTTCGGATTACTGGAAGGTGTCCCTTCTCCAGCTGTATGTATAGGGTGCTGACATCATCAGTGTTTGGAAAGGGTAATGTGCATCATGTAGTGTGATCTCCTGATTGCAAAAAAGCACATGTCTTTCATACAGAATTGCACACACACAAACTCCCCACATCCAAACACACACACTTGCCTTTCGCAGGTTTAAACTCCTACCTAACTATGTTATGACATTTGAAAGAGACATATTAGCAGAGTGCGCTATTCGAATTTCTGGGAGGTTTCCCTTCTCCTGCTGTACTTATAGGGTGCTGACATCATCCATGCTTAGATAGGGGAATGTGCATCCTGTAGAGTGCTTTCACAGTTGCCAAAAGGGACATCACCCTCACACAGACTTGCACACACACTAACTCCCCTCCACACACACACTGAGCAGTTGCAGGATTCAAACCTCTACCTAACTATGTTATGACACTCATGACAGATGCATTAGTAGAGCGCGCTATTCAAATTACTGGGAGGTTTCCCTTCTCCTGCTGTACTTATAGGGTGCTGACATCATCCGTGCTTAGATAGGGGAATGTGCATCCTGTAGAGTGCTTTCACAGTTGCCAAAAGGGTCATCTCCCACACACAGACTTGCACACACATCAACCCTGCTCACACACTGAGCATTTGCATGGTTCAAACTTCTACCTACCTATATTATGACACTTGAGGGAGACACATTAGCAGAGCGAGCTAACCGAATTACTGGGCATCTGGTCTGCACCTGCAGTATTTATAGGGTGCTGACATCTTTATTTCTACAGAGGTATGTACATCTAGTACTACCTGTCAGGTGGGGGATAGCATATATATGCATTTGCAGCCACCTACGTCAGGGTCAGATATGCACATCGCACTGGCAGGTTATGTTTTATACCATGCTTCGTGACCACAGGACCTGTAACACACAACACAACCAGTCCAGAACACCACTCCCACATCCAGGACACACACTTTGCTTCCCTGGGAACAGTGCGGGATATGCAGGTGTTCACATACACCATTCCAGTTGTTAACATCAGGTACAGGCATATTGTGTGTGGGAACTACTCAGGCCTCTACCACTTTACCCTACAGCCACTACAATTTGTGGGTCCATGTGCTATGGCAGAACCACTCACCACAGCCACATGGGGGAATACATATTGCACCTGTCCATCTGCAACATGGGTACTCACTGTTCCACACCAGAGGTAGACCACCATTGTTGATATCTGACCATACCCACCTTTCCCTGGACATCCATATCCCATCCCCACCCCCAGGCAAGGTTATCACTGCAAAAAACTATATTTAGCACAAGTAGACACTACACTTGTGAAGACTGGGGTGGACGACTTCAAAGGACCCATGCTGGGGGACTATACTGGCCACTCTGCATAATCCTTGACAATTGCATTCTATGTGCATGTGTAAGGTTTGCATTGATCATGCTATCCCACATATACCCATGACTGCTCCACAACAAGACACCTGTCAGGTGTACACCAGCCATATATGAGCCATCCAACAGACAGAGTGAGCTAATACATTGCAGAGCTGTAGCCCACAGAGGGAGGACATCTGTGAACAGTACCGGCATGACACTTCATTCCCACGTAATCATCACAACACAGTGTTGACAGTGGAATTGTCCAGACAATGCAGATAGGGCTCCCCTCAGTCTGTTATTGACACCCACTTACTGTTAGAGGTCCTCAGCCACCCTCTTCCAGCACACACCAACAACATTGCTGTGGCTTAGCACATTCAAACCCTGGGATCTCCACTGTGCCCCTGCTTGACAGAGGCACAGCTCACTAGCCTCACACGTTGCCTTATGTGACCTACTTTACAGTGGCACAGTAGCCTACTGTATTGGGGATGCAGATGCCAAGCACACTCTGGCTAAGCTGTCATTCCCTAGGGCAACAAGCCTAGTATTGACCTCTACACCCATATGTTCAATTGTCAGATGCACAATATTTGTTGTGCTGTTAGACTGTTTGCAGGCCTTTATTGCCATAGCATTCCCTGTTCCTATGAACAACTTGTGTATCTGTGGAAGATGTTTGAATATGAGGACGATCCACTATATCACTTATGTTTCTGTAGTCATTTACTGTGTGCACTGGGCAGATTGCTGTGTTGTGGTTGTTTCCTGGAATGACACGTAAAAATACCAGATATGTGTGGCCAACTGCTAAACGGAGATATGGCCTAAGTGTGTGAGCATGCCCAGTTCAGCCTTTGCATGGCATGTTGTCTGACATATGCCTCATTTATCAAAGTGTGCGAGCATGCCCAAAGTGAGCTTTCCATATGTTGAACTCTGAAGTCCTCCACATATTTGGGTGTGTGTGAACTTCAACAATATCTCACGTTTATGGTTGTGTGTTGGGTGTCATGTTGTGTACTAACTGGCCAACTGCTTCGTGTCTGCCACAACAGGGATTATACTGTGCCTGCAGGGATTGCATGGGATACTTTGCATGCAGTTGTCAACATCCTTTCATAATGACCTAATTCTATAGTACCGTATAGTGTACTGGTTCAGTACCTTCACTGTGGTGGACAGTATCCTGGGCTTTAGTCCTATCACTGCTTGACATCTTCATAGTGAACACAACAGACTGTTTAGGGACCAGTTGTGCACATATGACCATGTTGCATTATGTTCAGATATGGACTACCTACATCAGGCTTGTCCAACATTGGTAGTGTATTCCACAACATAGGTGGACATTGGCAAACACTAGCGATGTTCCCTAGGCCATTTCTGATGCTAGTCACAGAGTGTGTTTGTCCTTTGACACACATTGTAACTGGAGTTTTCCATGACATATGTCATGGTTAGTATACTGTGCCTCTGTCTACCTCTGACATAACAGTGATACCCAGGGTTAACCTACCATCTCCCATCCACTCATCGGGATTCCTCTTGAGGGGTGTCGATAGGTGACTCTCTGGCTAACCTGTACTGGGAGTTTACTCAAGAGTGGGGGTGCATTCTGTGTTATGGATCATTCTGTACAGCTTGTCCTATGTATGTCAGTGCTGGGGTCCAGGTCTCTCATGTGCATAGCTCACTGCCATTCAGATTCTACAAGGTGCAGCATGTTCATTGATTCCAGGTTGGACATGGCTTCATACATCAGGCACAGCTTGCCTCTGGGTGGGCAGTATGGCAGTGTGTGGAGCTGCAGTTTGTTTACTCAGGCAACACATGGCATCTGTTCATGCTCTTTGCTACTCCTGGTGGGGTACTGTTGTGGACTTTACAGTTGATAGAGGTGTCTGCTGAGGTATATCCCACAGGGGCTATTGTAGTCAATTGTGATGCTGATGAAGGATGACTGCAGAGCCACAGTGACCTCCCCTTATCTACATCTGACAACCTTCATGATTGGGTGGGTATATGGTATGTTTCTGCGAACACTACAGCCACATGTCTGTCCAATGCAGAATATCTATCACATTGTGTCCCCAGGTCTCTCATTACATGTTAGGTACGTAATGGGTTAACACCTGTGTGGTAATTTGTGGGCACTTACTGTATATCCACGGTGGCTGTCTATACACAGTTCTGCAATTAGCTTGCTGACATGGCTATGGCTCCAGTTGTCTGTTTCTAGGTGGCCCTTTTGTGGGTTGCTTGCGTCAGCTGGGGGTCGGATATGGTGGGCTGTTTGTACTCCTCTGCATACATGTTCAGTCACAGTCCTTCCATGTTGGCCTGTACCTATGGGACATATATACAGAACAGGGGGGGTCCCAGGACCAAGCCTTGTGGGATGCCACTCATATCTGCTTTGTAGTCTGACATGGATGCAGCATGTCTGACCATGTCAGTTCTGTCCTTGGTCTGGTTTGCAACCCCTCTACTGACATAGGGGTATATATATTTAAGCTGGTGAACATATCCATACTGAACTAGTAGGGTATTGTCTGGAAGCATATGCATGGTCCAGCTACGCTGTGTGGACCACATTGCCCTCATCAATGACCTTAATGACTGTTTCAAATGGGTCAAACATGTTTAGGGGCAGGATCTGCAGTTACGACAGCCACACTGTGTAGGGTCCGGTGTCAGTAGGTCCACGATAGCTTTATGTCTACGGTACATACTGATCCTTTCCATAGCTGTGCAGACCAAGCTTGTCAGGATCCTGGGGTGGTAGTTTGCAGTATCCATTCAGGCAACACCTTTGTTGTGAAGGACCACTGTTGTTGTACACTGCTCTTTGGGTACATATCCTGTGGTAAGGCTGACATTGGGCAGTAGTGTGATTTGGCATTCCATTATTCTTGGAGTCCATGTTGGCCTCAGTCCAGGACACCATCACATACCTTTGCTGCTGTGCGTTTTTCTTTGCAGATGATGGCTGTTACCTCAGCATCTGCAATGTCAGGGGACCAGCAGTCTGCTGGGATAGATATTTTGCATTCTGGGGGGGGGGTTGCACTGAACCTGTCAGGTTGTATGTTGGCAATATGTGTGTGTGTTTGGTATGTTGTTTGTAATATCTGTGTGATTCGGAGCATATCTGTGAATTCCCAACATGGTTCCGACCATCAGTTAAGTAAGCCTTGTGATTATCCTTAGTGTCCTGTACAATTTATATCTTCACAGGTTTATGGGTTCATACTAGGCTATCCACCCTAGGGCATTAGTAAGCCAAGCCAGAGTGTGTATGTCTTTCGCCGCCCCTTGCTATGTGACTATTATGGCCATTTATGATTTTCTTTACTGTGCCTCTGTCTGGATGTGACACAGTGAAGACCCCCAGTGTACATGTACGATCATCCATCCACTTGGCAATATTCCTGTTGAGGGGTGTCAGTGAGGGGCTCTGCCTAACATGGATTGGGATCCTGTTTCTGGCTGTGGGAGCCTCTGGGTTATGTATCTGTCCCTCCAGCACATCCTATTTCATTATGTGTTGAGGCTGACATCTGTCACTCTCACAGCTCCAATGGCTTTGATTTCCTGTGGTGGAGCATGTCCATTACTCCTGTGTTGGACATGGCCTTGTACAACAGACATACAATGCCTCTGTGTAGGCAGTCTGTGACTGCATTCAGCTGGGGTGTCTACAGCTAGGCAGCATATGACATATATTTGACACCCTTTATCCTCTTGGTTGGGTAGCTTTGAGGTCTTCCGAACCGCTGCGGGTGTAAGGTACGGTACATCCCATATGAGTCATTGTACTAGATTATGGGTCTGATAAGGGAACAGTACAGGGGCACAGTGACCTCTGTTGATGTAGATGTGAATCCTTTCATGATACGGTGTCCAATATAGACAGTCTTCCTAGCCACATTGGCGTTGTGAGTGTCACATGACAGGTTACTGTCGACTTGTGTCCCTAGGTCCCTGATTACTCCTTGCATACATAATGGTTTACCACCTATGTGGTAATTTGTGAGTACCTTGTCTGGTATTTGGTGGGACATTCATACTGTCCAGTGTCTTCAAGATGTCTGGGTGGGGTTCTTGTGTGTGAGAGTGTGGTCTGTCGCATGCTACAGACTGTACAGCAGTTTTGACTACACTTAGGTGCACAAGGTTGGTCTCCGCTGCTTCGTGCATTGTCAGTTACCTGTCTGTATGGGTGTCTGTGCTGCATATGGATACTCCCCCTCCTTTGATGTTTTGGTCCAGGTGTTGGGGCCATAACGCATGATATGTGGTTAACCTGGTAGTGCTGGTGTGCTATCAGTAGGCTTGCAGCAGGCTTCTGTCACTGCACATACATCGATGTTCTCCATACTGGGAAGTGCCTCAGGGGCATGCATATTGTAGTTTACACATCTGGCATTGGTCAGCATTACCCTTATGTTTCTTACCACTTATGTTTTCTAGGGTGGTGGGTTAGTCTTTTTGGCCTTGCCTACGTACGGCTCTATGAAGGTGGCAAAGGCCTTATCCAGTATCCAGACGCCCAGGGGTAACAGGTGCAAGCCATCCCTGGAACAGCAGCATGGCTTGTCATGCATGACATCTCAAGCAGACAGACATTAGACCCTCTTGGACTGACAGCTGTAATTGTGCCACCTGTTAAAGCTGATCATTCTGTGTTTGTACTGTGGCATCATTGTTGGTGAGGGTTGGATGCTGCAACCAGCCAGTGTCATACCGGCCTGGGGTACATACTCAGAGAGCTCATCCATGTCCCTTTTCATGTAGTCCAGGGAGGTACATCTCAGGTCATTCACATCAGCATGGGCAATGAGTGCATCATATTTCTGCTTGCTTTGAGATGACCTGCGTACTTGTGTTATGTGGCATATTGTGGCAGCCTACAGGCAGCTTACTGTACCCTTTCCCTTGTTCAGTCTGGTGAGTGGGACAGCAGTGTGTCTGCCTATAGAGACACCTATTACAACTGCATCAGGCATGTTGTTTCTCCTTCTGGCCTGTAACTGTTTGTCACACCAGCTTTGTGTACTATGTGTTGCATGTGCTATGTTTGGAGGTTGTGGTTGCTTGGGATCTGCTTTGGAGGCTTCTGTTGGTGTGGTGTGTTTGTAATTAGGGCCTCCGGAAATGTTTTTCTGTGTTTATGTGTTTGGTTTACAGTTGTGATAGGTCTATGTGGGACTGGGTTAGTGGTGTATGTGGTTACCTTCTCATCCTGACTAGTTTTGACAGTACTGAGTTGGGGGAGTTCAGCCTCCAGTTTGGATAAATGGTTGCATCTCTCACATATTTGTATTTATTGGGGGGAGTTGTGGGTTGTCTGTGTACTTGGGGCAGGTGTCACATTGCCTCTGGATTCACAGATTCTACTTGTTGTGGCTGGCCTTAGTGGATTGTATGTGTGGACATATTTTATTGCCATACTACTGATCAGTGATTACTTCCCTTTTTATGTTTGCTCTATCATGTAGTAGCTTCCTCATTCTCTTGCATGGTTTGGTAATGGCTGGAGTCCAACATGCCAGATGCCTGCATTTATGGCATTGTGTCTTGTTGTTATTTGTGATTGCATACTCCAAGCATTCCTGGCTTTGTTCATGGAATGCCTGTATAACATGTTCTGCGGTGTGTCCCATATTCTGCACTTGCACATGGCCTTTCGTGGATTCCACATCGGTTTAGAGGGGTGCAACCTATGCTTTACACATGTTTTTCACTGTGGTTTTCTGGCCAGGGACTGTGGTCAGGATGTGTATATCCATTGTGATTACTCTATGGTCTGGTCTTACCAGTGAGGGATACACTTCTCATCTTGCCATCCAGTACACATGTTGCTGATTATCACATCCAGTATGCTTACCCCTCTTGTGGGAGTGGTACATTGTTCCTGGGCATTTTGGTTTACGGATTCTGGGAACTTTTCTCCTACTGTGTTGGTGCTAGTATAATGCTTCCAGTGTATGTCTGGGTATTTTCAGTCAAGCAATATAATGTGGTTTGGGGGGCTTGCTATATTCATGTATTCCAACATAGGCCAGGTGTAGTTCCTGGTATTAGGACAGTAGTCTGCAGCAGGCTATATACTGGGAGGTGGTTTTAGCCATTGGTATTTGACCATGGCTAATCCATGCTGCTTCTTGTTGTGGTACCAACATGGGGGTGTGGTTATCCTTGACATTTATTGCTAGTCACCCTCCTTTTGTAGCTTGTTTCATGTTTTGCGGCTGTACAGCACAGAATGAGGTAGGTGATAGGTCCGATAAACCGATGTGGAATCCACAAAAGGCCATGTGCAAGTGCAGAATATGGGACACACCGCAGAACATGTTATACAGGCATTCCATGAACACAGCCAGGAATGCTTGGAGTATGCAATCACAAATAACAACAAAACACATAAGGGAAGGTTGGACCAGAGATGCACACTCAGTGTTACTGTAGAGCAGGCCATCATCCTTGCACGTAGCCATGGTCTTCCTCCCCGCTACATTATGCAAGCAACAGACGTGATGAGAAAACAGACAACCCCCATACTTGATGCCCACCGCGTGGATCTTAACACCCCGACGCTGACCTTCAAGGACCCCCAGTGTGAATGCACAGACCAGCCTCCACCCAAGACCATTGCATTTAGTCCAAACGAGTATAAAAAAACCCAGGACAACCCCCCATACTTGATGCCCACCGCGTGGATCTTAACACCCCGACGCTGACCTTCAAGGACCCCCAGTGCGAATGCACAGACCAGCTTCCTCCCAAGACCATTGCATTTAGTCCAAACGAGTATACAAATACCCAGGACAACCCCCCATACTAGATGCCCACCGCGTGGATCTTAACACCCCGACGCTGACCTTCAAGGACCCCCAGTGCGAATGCACAGACCAGCCTCCTCCCAAGACCATTGCATTTAGTCCAAACGAGTATACAAAAACCCAGGGTAAAGGACTTTTCTAACCTAAAGTGTACTATCTAACTAGCGACTGCTACAGAAATTGTACTACACCAGAATAAAACACCAGCTTATTATCCTACTAGTTTTTCCAGCAGACATTAAACTGAAAGTATAACAAACAAGCTTACATTGTATGCTGGTACCTTTAGGACCCAGGAAAAACCTGGGTGGTGTAGCCCCTGACGTCAGCGAGGTTACATTACCCACTAGTGGCTTTTCCGCCATTACTGTTAACTCCTCAATGGATTAGCACAGGTCCTGACCGGCCCTCCTGTTTGGTTACTAGCGTTAGGGTATGTTATTTGATTTATGTAAGCTAAAGTGTACGCAATGTTAGCGTTTAAATGCTGTATTTTAGACCTTAACGTGTAACTTCCTGCATTATAACTCTGACTATTACTGTATACTAGTTAGGTGGCTTAAACTAACGTGAAAACTAGGCCAGTGCGTTTTTGTGTTGCATTGCAACTCTCGCTTCAAACTGTGGAATCAAAAGCATAGTAGCGTTCAATATTGCCATACGCAAGTGCTTTTATTTACTGTGCACACTCACGCTGAAGGGCCTGATCCATCGTGGTGTCATCTAGCGTCGCCTTAGACGTTAATCACATGAAACTAACAAATGTAGGAAAGATTGTACTATGCTACATAGAACGAGTACTGGGCTCTTTCATTTTTAAAATATTCACTCTAAATACTAGATTTAGTGGAGCGGTGCTCAATGAAGTGCTTCAAATCTGTTACTCATATGTATCTAACTGCTGCCCACTTCTAAACAGTCTGTTTGCATGAGTCGCTAAATTTGCCTATGAATATGAATAACTTGCACTATCACTATAAAGGAAACTGTATTGCTGGACTCACATAGGGCTGTAACTGCAAACTGTTAATGTTTAGTGAGTTAAGTTTACTGTGTCCCATTGCTGTTTCTCACTGTTATTACCATGTCAATGTTACGTTTTTAATCATACTTTGCTAGAACTTTCTTGCAGTTTGATGCTAAGCCTACTATCTCTCTCACTTATATTTCTCTTTAGACAACCCCCCATACTTGATGCCCACCGCGTGGATCTTAACACCCCGACGCTGACCTTCAAGGACCCCCAGTGCGAATGCACAGAACAGCCTCCTCCCAAGACCATTGCATTTAGTCCAAACGAGTATACAAAAACCCAGGGTAAAGGACTTTTCTAACCTAAAGTGTACTATCTAACTAGTGACTGCTACAGAAATTGTACTATACCAGAATAAAACACCAGCTTATTATCCTACTAATTTTTCCAGCAGACATTAAACTGAAAGTATAACAAACAAGCTTACATTGTATGCTGGTACCTTTAGGACCCAGGAAAAACCTGGGTGGTGTAGTCCCCGCTCGGCCGCTCTGGGCTCGGCTCGCTCCCCACCCTGCCCCCTATTCCCACTCGCCCCCACTACCTCTTCATTTATTGGGTCACTTAGCCCATCCCCCTTACCACCAACCAACCACAACTGTCCCTCACTCTGACTCCTTTCCCTCCCATTTCCTTATACTGTCTATACTACTAAGGCTACTCCCTTGGTCCGCCCACCTACCAACCTCTATTCATCTTCCCTCCATTTTTCCCCCTTTCAGCTTTTTTATATACCCAATTTACTAAGGTTTTCCATCAGCATATTACACTCACCAACCTCTCCTCTCACCATGGATAGACACTCTTTCACCATCCTCCCCTTCATATCATTACTTCTTATTATTTCTTATCTTTTAACAAGTTATGAAACTCTACCCCTAGCAGGAGCCTACCTCCCCAAGGGGCACACCTCTCTACATTCCCAAAACCCCTCTAATCTCATCCCCCCCTCTCACTACCCTATTAATAACCTGTTTTTCAAAACACCCCATCCTACCCTCCACCACCCTAAAGCTCCTAGAACTAAGGACACTCTCAAACTACTAATTAAACTCCAAAAAATATTTGACTACTTGAAAAAATCCATCACAAAAGATGGTGACATTTACCCCAACCCAGGCCCTAATTCTGACCTAGGCCTCAACACCTTGAAAGCAGCTAGAAGCTCAGTGGGCTCCCTTCTTATCCTTCACCTCAATCTAAGAAGTATCAATAATAAGGTCCACAACTTACATGCCATGCTTGCAACCCACTCCCCAGACATTATGTGTCTATCGGAAACATGGCTCAAACCTAGCACTAAGGATGAAGAAATCATCCCACCTGGGTACAATATTCTCAGAACCGATCGTTTAACTAGAAAGGGTGGGGGAACAGCCGTCATGTTCAAGAACACCTTGAACGTCACAATGAACCCCCTCCAACCCCCAAAAATTTCTAACCTTGAACTGATTGCCCTAAAGCTATGCCTAAACAAACAAAAAAGTATTAATCTCATAGTAATTTATATACCACCAGGAAATAATGTTGAAAACCTTGAACAAATTCTTAATTGGTTAGCTACAACCTATCCCCAAGAAACCATAATACTAGGAGACGTTAATATCGATTGGTCCCTCTACTCCAATCACTCAAATCCTCTCACCATTAACTTACATGGCTTCTCTCAAAACATACTATCTACCACTAGAATTGGAAATGCTCAACAAAAGGAGAGCATCATTGACTGGATTCTTACTAACAAAGCTCCAAATAACTATATTGCAGGGACCCTTCCCAACGACCTTAGTGACCACCTTATTACCTTTATCTTAAAGCACAAATGTCCGACCTCAAACTATCCCCAAACCAGGCTGGTTAGGAATAGTAAGAATTTTGTCCCAGAACATTTTCTTGCTGACCTCAAAGCATGTAACTGGTCCATCCTAAAAACTCTCCCCTTAGATGAGAGCGTGTCATATTTCAATGACACTTTCCTCAAGATACTTGACTCTCACGCTCCTAAGAGACTGACTAGGACCAAGGAACGTATCGCACCTTGGCTAACAAAAGATACTAAATCCAAAATTAAACTCCGTGATTAGGCCTGGAATAAATGGAGAACTACCAAAACCCCCCTAGACCGGATCAAGTTTCTTCAGCTTAGAAACTCAACCAAAGTAGTCTTGACTGACAAAAAACAATATTTTTGTCACCTCCAAGACAAACACCAGCATAATCCCAAAAAATTCTGGGCTGGTTTCAATCATCTCCTTTATCCGGGAAAATCCACCACCCCTACCCCTGAAAAACTCATGGGTAAAGATCCAGGAGAAATAGCCAACATTTTCAATTCATTTTTTACTGAGACCATCCAGTCTCGCCAATCAGCTTACCACTACTCCCTCAACCACAACCTTACCTAAAGACCCTTCTCAGTCCTCCTTTAACCTACAACCCACATCTACCTCCTATATTCGAACCCTCTTGAAAAAACTCAAACCAACTACCTTAGCGGCTGACCTACTCCCAGCCAATTACTTACAAATAGCATCTGACGCCATTGCCTACCCTGTTTCAATCTTGATCAACCGGTCCATTTCTGAAGCTTCTATCCCCTCAATCTGGAAAATCTCCTATATCATCCCTCTCCATAAAGGCGGATCCTCCACTGACACATCTAACTACAGACCAATAGCTATACTGTCTCCCCTAGCCAAGATCATGGAACGCTGCGTTCACAAACAACTCATTACCCATCTATCTCATAATAACCTCCTGTCTAACACCCAGCACGGCTTTCGCCCCCATCACAGCACAACCACTGCTCTTCTCTCCTTCGTTGATTCAATCAACCAAAACCGCAATAATAAATTTATTTCCTCTGCGCTTTTTCTCGACCTATCAAAAGCCTTCGACATGGTGAACCACCAACAATTGATACAAACACTGAAAACCTTTCATCTTAGCAAATCAACAATAAGTTGGTTTAACGACTACCTATCTTGTAGAAAGCAGGCAGTCCAGTGGCAAAACAGGCTATCAGACCTACTCCCCACTAATATCGGTGTTCCCCAAGGATCTATTCTCGGCCCCCTTCTCTTTTCCCTATTTATAAACAGTTTACACACGATCATTCCCAAAGCCACCTGCATTCAATACGCAGATGACTCCACCCTTATATGCTCGGACGTTTCTCTCGCCAAACTCCAAGTTGCAACCCAAAACTGCTTCTCCTTAGTTGAAAAATGGTTCTCAGAACTAAAGCTTCTACTCAACCCGACCAAAACCAAATTACTTCTATTTTTCCTCACACCAAATACCCCCCAAGGAAAAGAACCACCTAATACTAACACCCCAACCTTCCACGTATCCTCCAACAATGGAATCATAATCGAACCTGTCTCCCACACCAAACTTCTAGGGGTGACCATAGATAACAAGCTTAAATTTGATACACATGTCAGTCTGACCATCAAGTCTGTAAACAAAAAACTCGGGTCTATGTATAGAATAAAGACTTTCTTAACCCCGCACACCAAACTAACTATTGCTAGGACCCACCTTCTCTCCACACACTTCTATGCCTCCCCTGTATTCTCCTTCCCTCAACAAGAGGGAACTCAACAAACTATCTACAACCTATAACCACATAGCCAGATTCATAACAGGGATGCCCTATCGGACCCATCACTGCCAAAATCTAAGGACACTGGAATGGTTAGAACTCTCCAACGCTCTCAAACTCAACCAACTCACTGAGGCATTTAAAATAATCAACCATCCAGAAAAAAAACCCTCACCGAACAAAATACTTACCCCTTACTCCAACCTTACATCCCTTAGGTCGTCCAAAAGCCTACTAGTGCAGACCATTAAATCTAACAACTTGGGAGGCAAAGCACTCTATGCCAATTCCATTGGCAAATCCTGGAATGCCCTCCCAAACAACCTAAGACACATGACCTCTCTTCACCAATTCAAAAAACACCTCAAATGGCTATGCCCTTGCTCTAATCCTGACTAATAGTAAAACTCTCCTGGCCCACTAAAGCCTCTACCTAACCCAAAAACCTTAAGGTTTCATATTGTAGCCATGTTAGACTAATCTAAGTTAGATCCTTCTAAGTATGTACCTCTTTTAACCATTTGTATAACCTGTGTGTCTGATTTCTCTTTGAATGTAATAATATTTACTCAGTCTTCTGATGTTTCTGTTTAACTACCTCTGTTCTTGTGGAGCTTTTTTCCCCGGGCCTCTACTGAAAATGGACATGTATCCAGCTAGACTAGCCCGGTCAACAAATGTAAAATAAAATAAAATAAAATAAAAGTAACCTGGTAGTGTTAGGGTGCTGATGTGAGCATTGACCCAGTTTTCTATTACAGGACTGATATCAACATTCTACATACTGTGTGCGTTTACACTGCACGCATCTTGCTGTTTAGACTTCTGGCATTGAGTAGCGTTACATCTAGGTTCCTATCCCTTGTGGTACCTATGAAGGTGGGTTTGTGTTTTGAGACTTACCTATTCAGGGCATGCTGTGGGTACTGACAGCCTTTGCCAGTATCCATGGGGCCTGGACTGATAGGTGCACGCCACCCCTAGCAGGTGGTGCATCATGTCATGCTCCGCATGTCTTCCCAGGCTGAAACACATTGGCTCCCCTTTGACTAACTGCATTACTTCAGCCAGTTATTGCAATTGATAATCCCATCGTCATTTTGTGGCTTCATGCTTGGTGAGGGTGGATGTTAGTCAGGGTCCTCAGGTGTGCATATAGTACATGGTGTTACATTACTTAACACATGGCATTCCTGCCTCAGGTGGTGCTGCAGGGCTGCCTCTGTCGGATGCGCATATTACACTTCCTGTACATGTTTGTGAGCAGGTCATGTCATTTTAGGCATCCCTGTTATTATTTGAGTGAGTCAGTGGGGGTATCATTCCCAGGGTTTCTACTGAGCCAGTGTATGTGCTATGTGTTGCCTCTTTGCCAAGGCCAGGGCATACTGGGCATGCCTCCTTCTGCCTACTGGGGCAGGCTCAGGTTGTTCCTCCTCTGAGTCACGCTCTGCCTGTGATGGCCTTGGCAATGGTGGGGGGCTGTTTGGCCCAGCCCTATGCTGGTCCTGCTGCAGCTGTTTTCGCAAGATCATATTATGTAGCATAGCACATACCATGACAATTTGGGTACATGTAGTTGGTGTATACTGCAAGGCTCCACCAGATGTGTCCAGACACTGGAACTGTGACTTGAGCAGCCCAAACACATGCTCTATTACATTACGTGTTTGTGCATGTGCCTCATTATGGCGTTCCTGTACAGGTGTGTGTGCATTTCTGATGGGTGTCATCAGCCACGGCTCCAGTGCATAACCTGCATCCCCCACTAGGTGTCCATGTGGGATGTCCCCATTGGCAAATGTCTGGTACAGCTGCGTCAAATGCCAGATGTGGGAATCATGGTAGCTCCCAGGGCAGCCAGCACACACATTCATTATTATGCCCTGGGCATCACACACGACCTGGCAGTTGATGGAGGGGAAGCCCCTGCGGTTAATGTAGGCCCTACCCTGCTCACCGGCTGGTGCTTTGATGCATATGTGCGTGCAGTCTATTGCACCCACTACCTCAGGGTATTCTGCTATTTGCTGGAAGAGACGCATATTGTTGGCCAATACCTCATGGGCATTGGGGAAATATACATGATCACTGACATGTGCTGACATGGCATCCAGGAACTGGTGCAGTACCCTGGAGGCTGATGCCTGTGATATCCCCATCATATCACCAGTTGGTCTTTGGAAGGTACCTGTTGCTAGTATTCTTAGGCCAACACATACCTTGGTTTCCACTGGGATGGGTTCCCCTCTGTTGGTTCTGTGTGTGAGGCATGGACTGCACAGCTCAACAATTTCCTGCAGGAGCTCTCTGTCCACTCTATAGTGCTCTACTATCTCCAGCTCATGTAACCCGTGGTAGGTGACCCTGGGCCTGTACACTCTTCTCCGTCTCCTCACTGTGGGTTGTCTGGCACCATCTGCATTGTCACCACCCTCAGCAAGTCACCTATGTCTCATTATGACAGCTGTGGCAGCCCCTAACATTTCTGCTCTGAGTTCAGCTTTTTCAGTTTTCACTTCTTATAGCTTACTCCTTTCTTGCAGTGTCTCTTGAGAGAAACATCCTGCACTGCTGTTTGCAGAGTTTTAAGTGCTGGGTTGGGCTACTATTCTGCCTGTGTAATTGCCTGCTTCTAATTGTTTTCACCTGCTAGCTCCAGCAGTATTCCCTGCTAGCTTCCTACTAATTCTGTTGCTTCCTTTTTCCTTTCTGTTTCCTCAGGGGGGAGCAGCGTGCATACCAGCAGAAACATGCTCACAGTGGCTTACACACGTGCACACATGCTTACACAGTTCAGGATCTGTCTATTCGGGTTAAAATGCACGCACACCAGCACAAACAGTCTTACAAGTCTGCCAACAGGCTCCCACATGCTCAGTCTGCCCTACACGTGTGCACACCAGCGCAAACAGTGTTAAAAATCAACCATCACGCTCCCACATGCTCAGTCTGCCTTACACGTGTGCACACTGCCCTACTCGTGCTTCATGGTGCGCACACTTGCGCATGCACGACCAGCAAGAAACTTTGGTGTAAGTAACAGTGTACACCTTCCATTTCTTGACTTTCCCATGCTTATCTTGTGGCACTCCTCTTTCCCTGATCTGTGTCTGTCATCTGTCATGTTACACTGACCTCCAATGAACTGCATTTCTTTCTACCATTCCCTACTGTGATGTCACCTATCTCCTACTCTATTCCTCCCCCTTATGTATCTCTTACACTACTCAGACTGTGCTCATTTGCTATGTGACTGTGGGATTCAGTATCCTAACCCTCATTTACATGAGATTGCCTATTAATGCTTAGTTACATGTCTTAGACTCAGCTTCCCCCTTTAGCAACCACTACACGGTGGCCATGTTGTTTTTGGTCTGCTGGTCCCTGCATTGTCATTCCATGTATTACATAAAACCCACATTTGTGGGTTTATAACCTTCATTTTTATGTTTTATACAGTGCAGCTCGTTTATTATATATTTTTTAAATTTTGCATCGGGTTACCTTGCCAATGGCCACATATTTGGCCATTGGCATGCTGCCTGACACATATGCACCCTTTATTTGGAGCTGACATGGCTCCATTGTGATTTTTGCAGAAACGTACTCAGTTGTCAACTGAGTACATTTCTGCAGCTAAAACGTCTCTTACACGGGCTGGTTTCTGCTTCGTGGATCGCTAATATACCTCATTTGCATACCTTTCGGCTGCAAGTGAGGTATTTAGCATATCCACACCCAGTCCGTGTAAGAGACATTTTAGCTGGTCTCTTACACGGAGTTTTGGGCTGTTCCTGGATCGCGAGGCTTGCATGGAGTGTTACACGTCTCTTACACTCCGTGCAAGCCTTTGTGATTCCTGCCCTAAGACTATACAAATAGTACCTACTTGGTGGAAATCAATTAATATTCCCAATGATGGTCTTCCCTGAACTCTTGGTGGGAATCTGACACATTGAATCATTGTGGCTGCACAGTGACTGTGATGTACCTTCTACAGTTTCCCATTGGTTTGTCTCTTAACACTTTTTTTTGTGGGTGAGACAAAGGATCAAAACCAGGCAGAATTTTTAAGTACTGCTCTAGTTCATTTTCTTACTACAAGAACAGGCTTTTTGCATCAACATGGCTTATGAAACATGAAACGTTTGAAAGTGTTTTGGGCATTTTTACTGCCTGAAGCCCTCAGTGATTTACCAGAAATTGAAAGAAGTTTGCAAGGTACAGGGAGAAAATACGACCTGAACTCAGTGACAGTTGACAGTATACAGAGAAGGCAGAAACAAAGTTGTTTATGCCTCTGTCGCTAACATGTGTTGTCTAGCATTCTCAGTAATTACTGCCAAGTGAGATCTCCCACCACCCAACACTACAACTTGCGAGAGATGCACTTACATAGCCAAACTGGAAGCAAAACTCTATCCACCCAAGACTGTGTTAGACAGTCAAGAGGAGAAGGGTAACACATGCACTACACCTCAAGCAAAACATAGCCCTTCTAAACCACATCATCAACACCCTCACATAGTAACACTAAAAGCTCATATATGGAGGCCCTTAACAGTAACCTGCCCAAACAACAAGGACCTCTGAAGCTGAAATGCAAACAAATACCATTCACAACCAAAGTGTCACATAGCTCACAATACCAGTGTGCCACCCAACAACAGCCTTTAAGGCAAGACAATGTATCCAACACTTTAGTCATAGGCGACTCAATAGTCAGGCACACTGATGACCCACTCACCAGGCTGAACAAGGAGAAAATTACAGTCAGCTGCCTGTTGGGTTCAAGGATATGCCACATAATGCATGCACTCAAGTCATTCCACAACAAGTACAAATATGACTCTGTCATTGTTTGTGTTGGAGTGAATGACTTGAGATGTACCTCCCTGGACTACATGAAAAGAGACATGGAAGAGCTCTCAGATCACGTGGCCCAGGCAGGTATGACCCTAGCCCTGAGTACCATCCTGCCTTCACCCAGAATTATACCACAGTATAAGGACAAAATGATTGACTTCAACAATTGACTAAGCTTCTGGTGTCATTCAAAGGGGATTCAGTATCTGTCTGCCTGGATGACATGATCAACAGACCACAATGTATTGCCAGAGATGGTCTGCACTTGTCACCTCTGGGATTCAGGTTACTGGCTAAGGCTCTTGCCACCCCTATAGTGTCTTTTTTAGGCAAAGTTCAAAGGACAAAACCAACACCTTAACAGGTGCAAGCATGCAAAATCTGAAGGTAATGCTACTCAATGCTAGAAGTCTAAACCTCAAAATACACTCTCTTGAGGCACTCCTAAAAATGGAGAACATCAATATCTTTGCAGTAACTGAGACGTGATTCAAGGCTCCAGAGAGCACCCCTGCAATACCAGGCTACAACTCTTACCACACTTTTTGGCCACCAAACCAGGACCAAAACACTAAAGGTGGAGGCGTGTCCATATTCACCAAGGATATTCACACCACCAGGCTAGTTACTCAACACAATGTGTCTGAAATTCTCCAGGTGCAGCTAACACTAGGTAAGACTGCAATCCAAATTGTAGTTTGGTACAGATCCCCCACCATGTGCCAAGATTCTCACTACACCTTTCTAAACATACTGGAAAATACTAAGATACAACCAAACACCCTAATACTGGGTGATTTCAACTACCTTGCCATTAACTGGGAAAACTACTCGTGTACCAACACCTTTGCCCAACGGTTCTTGGAATTCATACATTCCAATGCCCTGAATCATGGGAAATTAATGCTCTACACCTATGGTCACTCCCTCGTCAGTCAGGTCTGACCATAAGCTAATCACTCTTGACATCCACATCTCACCCCCACCCCGCAGTAAGGAAACCTCTGTAAAAAACTTCTCCAAAGCCAACTTCATGCTACTCAAGTCAGAAGTGACAAACTTCATGACACCCATGCAGATGGGAACTTTAAGTTTGACTGCTGAACCCTACACTAAGGCACTGTACGAGCACATCCACTCATGCATGAATTGTGTCATCCCAAATAGAACCAAGACACTCTCCTCCAAAAAAAGGAAGCCAATCTGGTGGCCCCCAGCCATAAACAAAATTTACAACAAAAGGAAGAAACTGTTGCAGAAAAGAGGAAAATCCCAGGAAGCCAAAAACTCCGTTACCGGCCTCAGTAAGAAGCTGAGATCCCTCATAAAATCCTCCAAAGCTAGTTACGGAAATAAATTGCCAAAGATTCCAAAGACAACCACAAGGCATTCTATAGCTATGTCAAGAATCTAAATGGTAATGCTCAGACCTGCTCCGAGCTGCAACAGAATGGCATTAAATATACTGATCTGAAGGACATTGCCAATATCCTGGCAGATCGATTCAGTGCCAACTTCACCCCCCTCTCACCCCCTAAAGGACCCATCTCAATACTGAAAGATTGCCAAATTCTGGTAATAATGGCCACACAGGCAAAAAACACACTCTCCAAAGCTAAGAATACATTATCAATATTATATAAAAAGAGTTGGTATATTCAGTGCTTTTTATCTGATGAAGTCAAGCAACTGCATGACGAAAATGTTTTACAAGTGTATTTTATGAACGTTAATAAAATCTGTTTAGCGATTTATTTTGCCTACAGTGTTCGTGTGGTTGCGGTTTCCTCTACTGACTTATTTAAAGTTTAATGGTTTGTGTTTAAGTCAGTTGGGACTTTTTTTTGTGTGCTAAGAATACAACATCCATGGAACCATACGAAATCCCTGGTTGTGTACTCTATGAACTAAAAAATGAACTGGCACCTCACTTAAGTGCAATGTATAATCATAGCCTCACCTCAGGTGTCATGCCCACTGAGTGGTACACAGCTACAGTTATCCTACTCCACAAGGGGGATCCACCTTGGATCCTGGGAACTACTGCCCCATCAATCTGATGACCCTGATCTGCAAGGCCATGGAACGTATTATCATGGAACTTATAAACAAAGACACTGGCAACCTTCAAACACTGGACCCCACCCAGTTTGGGTTTGTGAAGGGCTGATCTTGTCTTCTGAACCTAATTGACTTCTTTGAATCAGTCTCCAGAGCTGTGGACGAGGGTAAGGCAGTCCACACAGCTATCTATACCTTGCCATGGCCTTTGACACCATCCCCCATTCTGGAATCATAGATAAACTTACTAAGTTGGGCATTAATCCTTATGTCACTCGATGGTTGGCAACTAGCTTACTGACAGAACCCACACTGTAAAAGTAGCCGACTCCAAATCCAGCTCCAGACAAGTGACAAGTGGAATACCTCAGGGTTCATTCCTGGGACTGCTCTTATTTGGCATCTACTTCTCTGAACTACAGGCCAACACTAAGGGACTCTGGCTAACAAAGTTTGCAGATGACTGCAAACTGGGAGCCATTATTGAACCTTAAATTATGTGGATATTCTACAAAAGGGCCTTACAGAAACAGATGCTTGCTGCCAGAGCCATGGGCTCAAGCTCAATGCCAAGACATGTATAGTTATCCCCTTTGAGAAAAAACATGTACCATGAATTACAACATAGGTGGCATTACACTAAACACTGAAAGTGTGATAAGAAACTTGGGGACACAGGTGGACAGTGGTCTCACCTTCAATAACCACATCACCACAACAGTCAGGAAATCCTTCTATGTGGCACACCTCATCACTAAGGGCTTTTCATTCAGAAAAAAGGAGGTCATTGTCTCACTGTACTCATCTATCATTAGACCCATTATAGAATACAATCCCCGTTTGGTATGTACCTCTCAAGACATCTGCAACAACTGGAAAATACCTCACTAAAAGAATCACAGGCCTAAAACAGATGCCCTATGCTGACCATCTAAAAAAACTCCAGCTATACTCTTTCACATATCGTCTACTCAGAGGTGATCTCTGCTTAACATACAAGGCCATGTCAAACCCAGAGCTGTTGGACATGCTACACTTAAAGAAATTCCAATCCCTCAGAGCAATACGCTCCAGGGATCTAAACCTTGTCATCACAATGACAAAAACATGCTGGAGGGATAGGTTCCTGACCCAGAGACTCTGGAATAGACTGCCCATACATGTCAAGCAGATTGCCTCTTTGGCCCTCCTCAAAAGGAACCTTGACGATTGGATGGGAGTTAGCAAATTCACCCCAGGGATCACGACAGTCGCCCTGCTAGACAGAGGTCCAGGGAAGTAAATATTGTGGGAAGAAATAGCCAGGGAATTGTTATGGCTAGGCTTGTATAGGCCATAGGGCCGATAGCCTAGTACCAACCTATAAACCTATAATATTGGCAGTGCCTAGATAGGTCCTTAACAAATGTTAAGCACCTTCCCCAGCAATATTAATATCAGATGTTTTGCTAGAGTAGCTCTTAACTATCTTGTCTTCCTCATGATATTGGAGCATAATTTTATATACTACACAGAGGGTTAAGCGTCTGTTGTCAATTATAACCAGCTTATTATGAATTTGAGACATGGATGCCAAGAAATTCACCTCAAGAATAAAGATAATGATCAGTGACATAATTAAGATTCTTTGTAGTGCTTGGAGACCCCATGCAAAAACAAAAAAAGAAAAAAGTTTAAAGTTTAAAGAGGAAGAGTGATTTTCAAGATTCTGTCTTCTTCTGAGTTCTCAGCTTTTTTGGAGCAACTTTGTTTGCTCCATGTACTACTAGTTTCAAATTGAAAAAAAGATTGTTAAGTGTTTTGTTGGCTTTCAAAGCTGTAAAGCTCTTCAAAAGCACTGTCAGCAAGACAGTGTAAGACATTCTGTTGCTACAAAAAATAAGAGACACCCTACTGGCACAGATAAAAAGCAGAAACAAATCTGTTTTTTATTCTACTGCTGTCATTTACTTGTGTGTATTGGCAGATTTAACTACCCTGCATGACACCCAATAACAAAAGAAACAGGGGATGCTTAACAATTGTTAAGACTTGGTCTCATACTATAAAAGTGCTTAACTGATTTGTCTTTTTCTGGATACCAGGGCATAATCACCATGCTTCATATATTACAAAACAGTTATACATATGATATTTAATGACATGTCACTCTTTAATTACTGAATTTTATGTCTAAAACGTATCCCAGTCAAGACTGAAGCAAAGCTCCTACATGCCAGCTTTTATCCCTTTCAAGCTGGAGCTTGCACCTTATGTGCAAAATCTCAGAGTGATGTTTAACAGAGACTGCTAAGGGCCAGATGCTCTCTGGGATTCATTAACCTCCATGCAGGAATAGTGCTATTCCTGCACAGTGTGGATCGTGCCCGTGTAGAACAGCAGCATACTTGCATATTAATGAAGGCATGCTGCTGTATACTCCACAGGGACATGATCTGTCTACAAATGCAGGGGCCATGTCCCAGCATTGTTCACACAGTACACATGCCCCCTGTAGTCTAGAATTGCTGTATGGCAATCCCAAAGCAACTAACAGTGTCTGTGGACACTGTTATCATAACAGAACAGATTCTGTGGACAAAATACACTACAAAACACACAAAAGCACAGCCCCCCCACAATGTTCCAGCACAGATAATGTCCAGAATGGTATGCCAGTGTACATGCTGGCATACCAAATAAGTAAGCATGCTCCTGAGAGGAACATTTAAACCAATTTCCCCATGTGTGATATAGTTGTCCAGATGTCCTGCCCTAAGATGCAGAAAGCAATGTGCATACCCCTACAGTATAAAAAAATAAAACGCATGTTTATTTTATTTTTTTTCCATTCCCAATAAAGTTTAAGCGTAGCTGAGTGGGTATGCATGTAGCGCAGCTGTGTATACCATATCTGAAATATCCGAAGGAGCTAAATAGAAACATACAGCCAAAACAGTCAAAGTGAAATAGTGTAGTGGTTAGAGTGTCACTTAGCCTGCAGTCCATTCATTTTTATATGTGAAAGCAGCACTAAAGGTATCTTTTTTATAAATAGCTAGTGAATAATATATATTCGTTAACCAGGGTAGTGTAGCAGGTCCAAATGTGAGGTGTCAGTGCAGTGCAGATGTGAAACCCCCATATAAACATGTGTCCCATACAGTATAGCCACAAAAGAATATAATGTAATGAAAGTACATAGGGGGATGTTATGGAAGGGAAACATACATATTATAAGTTGTCATTAATAAGGAATCAACCCCACAATCCTGATAGTCCATAAAATGAAAGCTAAACAATGCTAAATTGTGCTCAGCTATGCTCAGACAGATTAAGCATTGCTTAAATTAGTATGCTTAGCAATAATTAGTGTATTCAAGTGGATTTGCACACTGGCAAGCAGTGCTTACCATCTCTAAGCAGTGCTTATCTTGGCTTTGCCCAACACTTAGCTTAGCTCAGCATATTTAAAACTTTCCAGTCAGGGAAAAGTGTGGAAAATCAGCCCTATTTAAACCTTGCAGGTGGGAATACAGCCCATAACCAGTTGTAGCTCATTACTGCATGCACTATGGCTGGTGTTGGTGAATGTGTGCACTTTTGGATGCAGCGCTGGGGCATTCAAGGAGTCCAGGGTCATGGCTGTACTCCTAGTAAAAGACCATGAAGGGAGATGACTGCA